>NC_081180.1:3775071-3959874 GCF_029867415.1 Vicia villosa | reverse complement strand
AACCAATTGCAAAAGGTAAATGAATCGATTCGCTTATATCTTTTTACATTTATTTCACACTCTTTTGTCTCAAATTATAAGAGGTTTTGTTCATTTTTCACTAATTAAAAAATATCTTTTTACATTTATTTCACACTCTTTTGTCTCAAATTATAAGAGGTTTTGTTCATTTTTCACTAATTAAAAAATATAATTATTATTTTATGAAAAATTAAAATAATATATGATTTTACAAAAATACTCTTTAATAATTATATTTAAAAATGAAATTAGAAGAAAGAGAAATAAATAGGTCATGTCAAAAAGTTCTCTACAATGAATCACGTGTTCCCCAAATGTATTCGAACATGTTTTATGACAAACAAGCCAAACCTCGTCAATAAAAAATAAATAATATATTAAGATTGTAAAGTGACTTATAATTTGAGACAAATATTTTTTATAAAGTGACTTATAATTTGGACCAGAGGGAGTAATGGCCAATAGTAATTGTTCTGGACTGGGCCAAGATTCGGCCCAATCTACTTTCGGCTCACTTAACCTTGGAGGTCCAAACCATCTCTGAGCCCATAAAGAGCAAGCAGTGCCCGGATGCTCGAGGACCCAACGACACTGGAGTAAGCCACCTGGTGCTCGGCATGAGTGTTCCCCGCGAGCGCTCCACCTAATGAGGACCTGCCTCCTCACTTGAACCCGAGCATGTCAAAGCGCGCTCCCTGCGAGCACCTCCTCTGCCGAGGACCCTTCTCCTCGTAGGGTTCCTTCACATCCAACCCCCCGAATAATGCCGAGTCCACGTGGTCCCTAAAAGACCGCGTCTCCCTTAAACTTCAGAGTGGTTGACCAGGACGGAGAGCACCCACGCATCTCCAATATTTCCGCCTAGGAAACCTCGAAGTCTCCTAGTTGGGCCTGGGAATCCATCCCAGTAGCGAGATCATGGCCCAGCGCTGGGGGCTATAAATACCCTCTTTTACTAGAGGGTCAGGTATTCATTCTCTTTTAACCTTTAGCTAGTACTTGCACTCTGATTGATCGTCTTCTTACTTTGGCATCGGAGTATCTTGTAGGTACACCCCCTCCACTTCTCAAAGATCCAGTTCCGAACAGGCCTTGACGATCTGTCTGATCAGGTACGATCAGTAATCATTTTATGTCAACTTTTGAGTATAAGAGTAGTAAAAATATTAAAACAAAAACTTCTACGGTTAACAAAAATTAGCATGGTTCAACTAGTCAATAACACAAAACTCAAGCGATAAATAAAAATTATTGAGGGTTGAATCAGAGGTTGAGTAGTAGGTGTTAGTGTTTGATGCATTTTGAGAGAGAGAGAGAGAGAGAGAGAATACTAGAATGGAAAATGTTATTATAAGTAAACTCAATCAATTGCAAAAGATTACCTCAACTACCTTTTTGCTCTAAAACACAATCCATCAACAAATCTTTTAACGATTGAATATTCTTCTCCGTCTAATCGTCCGTCTTCGGATGGTAGACAGAACTTAATCTCATCTTAGTTCACATGGATGCTTGCAAGCTTTCTCAAAATCTCAATGTAAACCTCGAGTCTCTATCTGAAATGATACTCGACGAAATCCCATGGAGTCTCACTATCTCACTGATATAAATCTCTGTTAACTTTTACAACGGATAACTGATCTATATTAGGATAAAAAGAGTCGACTTAGTCAATCTATCCACAATGACCCAAATCTAATCACTTCCCTTCGCGGTCTTTTGGAAAACTTGTAATAAAATCTATCGAGATACTAACCCACTTCCACTCCAGAATACTCAGCGGTTGCATAAACTCAACCGACTTCTGATGCTCTATCTTCGACTTCTAACAAGTCAAACAAAAATATATAAACAGTGCAATTTTCTTCTTCATACCTAGAAACCAAAACATTTTTTAAAGTTCCTGATACATTTTAGTACCTCCTGGATGAATACTCAAATTGCATCTTTGACCTTCCTCGAGAATTCTCTTCTTAAGTTATGGAAAATCTGGTACATAAACTTTGTCTTGGAATTTCATAATCTCATTCTCATCTACTCTAAAGTCCACTTATTTACCTTGGTTGATTAACACCAACCCGTTAATCAATCACAAGTCCAACTTCTGGCCTTCTTTGATTTCTTCAAGAATATCACTAGTCAACTTTAGCATACCTAACATCACACTCTGAAGTATTACTTTGCACACCAAGATAAGGTCTATAAACTCTCATATCAACTCTGATTCTCAAACCACAAGCGCCGAAATATGTAGGGATTTCCTACTCAAAGCATTTGCTACCACATTAGCTTTACTCGGATGGCAACTCAGCCCAAAATCGTAGTCCATCAAAAGTTCAAGTCATCTTCTTTGCCTCATATTCAGTTTCATATGATCATACAGATACGCCAGATTCTTATGATCGTTAAACACCTCAAACCTCGAACGATACAGATAGTGCCTCTAAACTTTAAGTACAAGCACTACAACTTCCAACTCTAAATCACGAGTAGGATAATTCCTCTCATGAATATTTAGTTGCCTTGAAGCATAAGTTACAACCTAACCATTTTGCATAAGCATACCACCTAAGCCCGCACATCACAGTACAGGACAAAATATTCTTTCGCATCCGGAAAAATAAAAATTGGCGCCGACGTCAGCCTCTTCTTCAGCTCTTGGAAACTTTCTTTGCACATAACACTCCATACGTAAGTTTTCCCTTTCCGAGTCAACTGACTCAAAGGAAAGGCTAACATTTGATCCATGTAGATGACTTAAAAGTATTCCATTATAATATTCTGTCTACCTTAGACGAATCAACTGGTATCCCACCATTAGAGGTCACATGACCAAGGAAACTAACTTCCTCCAACCAGAATTCACACTTGGACAACTTAGCATACAAATTCTTCTCTTATAAAACTTGTAGCACAATTTAAGATGTCCTGCATGTTCTTCATCTGACTTAAAATACACCAAAATGTCGTCGATGAACACTACAATAAAATGATCCGAGTAAGGGTGGAAGATTTTATTCATATATTCCATAAACACACCTGGGGCATTATACACACCGAATGGCGTCACTGAGTATTCATAATATCTATAATGATAACGCATTCTTCAGTATATCCTCTAACTTCACATGAATTTGATGATAACCTGATCTCAAATCAATCTTACTGAATACACAAGCTTCAAATAACTGATCCATATAAGGTCGTGAATTCTCGGAATAGGATACTTGTTCGTAATAGTAAACTTAATGAGTTATCGATAATCAACACACAACCTGATGCTACCATCATTCTTTTAAACCAACAACACTAGCTCTCCCCACGGTGAAACGCTAGGCCTGGCAAACTTATTCTCTAACAGATCTTTTAACTGTTTCTTCAGCTCACTGAACTCTGATTTAGACATTTGATATGGTTTAATCGATACAGGACTAGTACCAAAGGCTAAGTCTATGGAAAACTTGACTTCTCGCTCCGAAGGGAAGTCACAAATATCTTCAGGAAAAACATTAAGAAACTCACGCACCATAGGTATATCACTAGCCCTAACATCGTTATCCGCTCTCAAGGAAGCTAATATCACAAGCATTTGATCATTCTCCCTCAAAGACATATCTACCTGACCATCATGTAAGAATCTCAAATTCGTTCTCTCTTCGGGTCTAGCAAACAACACAATCTCGTTGAAACATACATTTTTGCAATCAATAGCACGTTGAACTAACACTCCACACCTGAAACATCTTAGAGAAGATGAAGCACTTTTTGCACTTGTTTCAATCCTGCTCCTACTGGAAAGTGGTTAGGAAAGAAAAACAAGCATCGACAGTGTTCACACACATGTCGTATGCCAGAGAAATAAAAAAAATCATAATTTAGGCTGAATGGACCGACCTGCTCTAATACCAACTATGTAACACCCTAAAACCCTGACTCGTAGTTTAATAAAGATAAACAAATAATTTTGCAAACATCGGTGTTACACATACTCAGCATACAAGTTCAACCAACACATTAATATGAAATAGCAGCGAAACTCAAATGTCACTCATACTTTAATTTGTCTCAATAATACAAAATACTTGATTAATTAAACAATCCAAATAGCAACTCAAAACAACGATAAAACGTCTTAGACCCAAAATTATAGATCAGAGCTTCGACAAAACTCGATAACACAGAAAATAATAAATAAATGAAGAGGCCTTAATACCATCTTTCAGCTCAAGTAGCAGTTATTCCTCTAACTGCTTATCTGTACCCCCAAGAGAGTATAGAACCACAAACAAAGCAAGCAAGGGTGAGAATACGCTCAAAATATATTAGCAGTGCAAAGGATAGCAAGGGTAGTGTCATACCCCAAAATTTTCCCACTATATTTCAAGATAGTTTGGCTCAGATAGTCTCCACAGGCTCATACAATCTCTGGCTGAAGGCATGATCACTTCTCTCCTAAGCAATTAACCCACAACTAGGGTTTTGCTTCTCTCCAAGTAAAATCAATTTCTGATGCCTCAAGTGGACTTCATAGCATCTCATATGATTCAAATCATCCTCATACCAAGTTTCAGGACTCGATTCATAAGATTGCTCAGACAACGGCTCGAATGATCAATAGTCGACTATTTTGATCTATAAGTTAACTATGGTCACAACACAGTCAAAACTCCTGATTTTTGGGCAACATCAACATTTTTATGTTATATTTATCATTTGATCAAAATTTGATCATGATTCATCAGGGAAAAGGTCCAAAATCATCAAAGGAGGAAGTTACTAAATTAGGGTTTTAAGATGAAAGTCAACTGAACTTTGACTAATCATAACTCTCACATGGTTCATCAAAAATTTCCCAACCAAAGCCTATTCTCAAGGAAATTCAATTCTATACAACTTTGATGTTGGGCCCGAGGTCAAGAAATGCTTCCGCATAAGGGATATGAGTCAAAACATTACAGGTCCTTCTAGAAGCTCGCAAAAAGCAGTTTTCTCGCACGAGTCATATCATCAAGATAAAATCTCCAAATGCAAAAAAGCTTCCAAAGTAGCTTGTAGAGGACATCCTGAGCTTTCCAAAAAGTCCTAGAACACCTTCATAGGATAAAAATTGAATGAGTTATGATTGGTGCATGTTGGGCGAAATGTGAGGAAAAAACATGAAACCTTAATTGGTGAATTTGGAACTTTTGAGTAATGGGCCTATAATGTTGAGTTTCTCACGTGATTTTAAGCTTGTGGGAGGCCCATAAATCATTTGTTATTTATTTTATGATTTTTATTTCATTTATCTTTGAATTTATTCCTTTAAATTCAATTTAAATAAGAAAAATCACAATTAAATAATGAAAGATCATATGAATCATTCTCCAAATATTTTGATCAATCCAAAAACAATCCAATGGCCAAGGAATCGTGAGAAAAGTACATAAAATAGATTGGGTGCAAAAATGGAAAGTTTATATACAAATTCTAAATCAAATTTCATCATCATCAAATGCTTGATTCAAATGATTTCTTTCCATAATTCTTGACCTAATCTAATGTTCAATATATATACAACAACTTCAGACTCACAAACCCACGAAAACCTAGCCTCAAAATCACTTTCAAAAGTTCCAAAAATTACAAGTAACCTAGGGCATACGAGTTTCTCAATAGCAGGCCTTTTTCATCGAATCCAATCACTTCAGTCCCTTCCTGAGATAACAAAGGGTGAGTACTGGTCGTGGGAGATGTTTTTAAACAACCAGAATACACACATCACGATCATCATCATCATTCATATTTAAATCTTTCGTTTTTTTACTCATGTTGTGTTTTAATATAAATTAATGATTCTAACGTGTTCATGAAGCAATTTAGAACAGGTATGACGTATTACATGTGGGTTTCAAGGCCATTTTTGGAACATGCCATTGTTAGGGTTTAAGGTACCATGACCTTCGAAACTCATAGAAACAGTACTCGAACGAGTGAAACGACCCCATATTTGAATTCAGGACGAAATTTTACGTGGATCTGGGCTTTTCCTTGTTTCTATTAATATCGTTTATGCAGGTTTTGAATTTCGAAGGATTTTTTGTAACAAAATCCGTAGCTAATTCCCTTCAGAATCCGCAGGAAAAAGAAAGAAGAAGATGAATAGGAAAGTTGAAATTTTGACCTGCATGCATGGCTGTTTCGTGTTACCCCATTGGCCAGTCCGCGATCCACTTTTTTCTCTTTCTGTTTCATTGGTTTATGCTGCAGGTGCAGGGCCCACGCGTTGACTGTTGAAAAAGATCCCATTAACTCTTTGTCTTATATTTATTTATTTTGAATAAGTGAATGGTAAAATTCAAAACGCAGCTCACTTGGCCATGGACTACGCCTGTTTCGAATTGAACCTGGGTTCAATCCCAGGATTTTACATCTATTTTTCAAAAGTTTCTTTGTTACAGATCCAATGCATGCAGCATCCTTGCACCTTATGATGCACTCTCCCATCAACGCCGTTGGATCTCTTCTGGTCCAGATCTAAAGGCGATAAATTAGTATGGTCCATGATGCACCCTCAGGCCCCAGTCACACCGGATTGAGCGCCCTTTCCTGCTTGATTATTTAGTTATTTTATTTTTTTACTACCACTTTATGATTATTCTTATGGCTAACCACTAATTAACCAATTTAACTTAGGATTAAATTTTTTACTAAGAAAATCAATTTGTTTTTAAATAAATAATTTAATCAATCTAGATTTTAATTATTTTAATTAAACAAAATTAGAGGATTACATTTAAGTTTTTAATAATTTAAAATACAACTCTTTTATTTAGAATTTTATAGATTTAGTTTAATTAATTAAATAACATAGTAGTTAGTCTTAAAATTAGGTTTTAATCAAGCAGTCTCAATTTAACTTTTATTTTACTAATTAAACCGTCATTTTTCCGATTTCTCCTCTCATCTCAAAAATCTCGTGTATGGCGTATGTTTGATTTATTTTATTGCTCGTGTTCATACATTAGAATGTACATAGGTCAAATGTAAATATCATAGTGAATCTCTTTACTTTCCCGCACTTTTAATTTCTGTATTTTTTATTATATTGTGTTAGATGTATGATTAAATTAGGGTTCATATTATAAGACTGAATCAAACGTTAGCTAACTAAAATTTTACAAGATAAATTATAATCGAATACAACACACTTTGCACGCACTCACCCTTACGGTACGCCCCTCCTGGTTGCCTTTCGAAATAAGGTCGTGTCCCTCGAATGTGGAGGTACCTATTAGCAAAAGTCCCTCAACTAAAAAATCATCGCAAAGATCATAAGTCCCTCGATGACCCACGATGTTACCTACAATGATATGATCTAGTCCCTCGAATGGTTGCCTACGAAACGATGATTGTCCCTTCGAACATTGCTAAAGGTACCTCTACCTGTTGCCTTCAACGACCTCGATGACCCTTCGATGACCCGTACGTCCAATATAAACAAGGATTTCCTACTTCTATATAGTATGGATAATCCTAGGAACCGTAAAAATTACAGAAAAAGACCAATTAGTTAGGGTAGTGCTCTTAACCTGCCTAGCTCAATAAAAATATCTTTTCAATAATATTTTGAAAAACTAAGGCTACGCATTTACGCTAAAGTCCTTATGCCTCCTTTCAAAATGAACAAACAAACATGAGCTAAGCAAGTTAAGAGCCCGTAGATAACTACGGATGAAAAGGGTGCTTGCACCTTCCCTTTTCATAACTTACCCCCCGAGCCCGTTTTTCTTTTAAAAAGGTCTTTTTCTGTACTTTTTACCTTTCCTAACATTGGACAAAATAAAAGTCGGTGGCGACTCATGCTCACCGCAACATTGTTGCATATTAAAAATAAAAGTCAGTTCACCGAGTTACAGGTAGCATACTCAATCCAATCATTAAACACATAACTCATACACAACAACAATAATCATTTCACAATGCTAATCTGTATGCAGTGTGACCAACACTTCGACTCCAATGCACGTGGTACCAATTTTGGACATTAGAGTTATGTTACTGATTTTGTCCACTAATCAATGGTTTCCTTTCGAACCGGGTTCCCCTTCAAACCCCGATTTGTCACCGGTCCCCTCTTGTGAACCCAAGTCTCGTTGTTGGACTGAGGTTTTCACATCTATTACCGACATACATGATGCATGATATGCAACAACAATAAATAGGTGCCACAATCACCACTAGTTACGCTTCGAATCGTAAACATCGCCCATTATAAGGTCAACATCTCAACATAAGTATGATATGTGAGCATAACTCATCAATATAAAACCATACAAGTATTCATCAACGCATACTCATACCTTCATACAGTATTCACACAACTCATCAAAGACAACAAAACACAACCAACGGTTGCTAGAATCGAAAAGAGCTCAAAAAATTGATCCAAAAATACCAAGCACTGTCATTGCTTGCTAAGCGCGGCTTTAGCTCGCTTAGTGCATACGCCAAGAACAACAAAAACTAGAAACACGATTTTTCACTTTGGAGCCCTTCTAGAGCTCAGATTTCAACCCCAAACCACCCAAATGGCACAAAAATCAACATGTATACTTTATACTAAGTTTATTACATCAATTAGCCACAGATTAATCACTTAGTTCATTAATATAACACAATTTCATCAAAATGTTCATCATACTCAAAACCTATTAATATGAAAAACAACATCCAAATTTACACATATCAATCATGCACAAAATTCAGTATGATTTAGAGCACGAATTTCATATCAATTATAGCAAAAAAGATAGTTTTCACATAAACTTCATTTAGAACACACAAAGCTCAACAATGGAGGATAACATAGAAAAACAAAGAAGAGTGTGAGGATCTCTCTCTGCCCTTCATGTAATTGACACCCATAGTAATTCCTCTCTTTACTTTAATTTTCCAGCAAGAGTAAGTTTTGACTATGACTTCCTCCTCTCTCTCAAACCCTTGTTTTTGTTGAGAATGTAGCCAGTGTGAGTAGTGTTGTATCAAAATGCCTAGGAAGTGTTATCTCGTTGCAAGGTGTCAACGACGTACAAGTGTGAGGGGAAACATTGTGGACTCACACTTGAGAGGGAGTGTTGAGAATGTAGCAAGTATGAGTAGTGTGGATAATAGTCTTACATTGGATTGAAATGTTGTGACTTGAGTGTTTATAAGTGGGAGAACCTACTCATCTATCACCTTGCTTTTGGGTGAATAAGTGGTGTGTCTCTCACAAAGGTGTCTAGTCTTACACTATGTATCAATGCTCCCTAGTGAAAAACTCCTCCAACAGTTTTGCCTTTTTTCACAATTTGCTTGATCTCCTAATTTCCTCCAATTTCACGTACGGATAAATCAAAGGCTCCACTAACCCTTATTAATATTAACCTAATTTCTTATTTCTAATTATTTCACCTTGACCCCAACTTACCTTTATTTCTCACCACTTTACCCCATATTTTCAATATTCCTATTTTTCACCAATATCTCATTCTCCTATTTTCTAATTAATTGAATTAGTTAAAATTCTAATAAATCCCAAGAAACACCAAATAATTCATATAAACACTCCAACACCAAAATAAAAACAAACGATTAATTTTCATAGAAGCTTTAAGCAAGGAGAACCTTTATTCCCATTTTCTTTTCCTCATGGTGATGGAAAGGTTCAGTTGTCTAATAAGTTAAGCGGTTAAGGTAGATCTTCTTCTCGGGCTTAGGGCGGGGTCCTCAAATCTTGTGGTCTCTCACCTATAATATGCGGAGAACACCATGATCTTGAAAGAAGTTTTGGTGGACAAATGTTGGACCATTAAATTTATCATCCAAGTATTCAAGCTTGCCTCTAGACTAAGTGTTAAATTTATCAAGTTGGCCTTAAACTTTAAATTATAAATTATTTAGCAGGTCAGATTTAATTTTGGCAGAGTATATTTTCACCTCTAGTAGAATGTGATAAAACTTATCGGGAGGAGAAATGTGGATCAGAAAGTCAAAAGAAGCGACAAATTTAACCATGAAATTAGAATTAGTGCATTGGTTGTTTTTTTTCCAGTGTAAGTGATTTTTATTTGACCATTCTCATGTAACGTATTCTTGATATCTTTGAATTAAAACACATATTTGTGGTACTAGTAGGTGGAAATATCAATAAGTTAATAGCCAAAACCCTTTGCAACGGAGAATCTCTAAGAGTGTGTTTGGATGAAGCATTTTAATGAGGGAAAGTAATGTTTTGAGGGAATTTAAAATGATTTGACCAAAATCCATTGTTTGGATACAAAAATGAAGAATGGTTAAAATGATGGAAATTTATGGAGTATTTCATCTAAGTTAAATTTAATCATTTTGAAATGACACCAAAAACCAAAGAATTTGAAATTCCTCTCATGTTCCATAAAATGTATTTGTTATTATTATTTCTTCAAATTTTACAAATTGGTCCTCATATTTTCCAAAATTATAAAATTGACCCCAAAATTTTTTAAAAAATTGCAAATTGGTCCTTAATAATTTTTAAATTTTACAATTTGGTCCTTCAAATTTTTAAAAATTGCAATTTGGTCCCTACTTTTCAATTTTTTAATTTGGTCCAAAAAATTTATATTTTATAAAAAAATACCCAAAAAATCTAACAATGAATTACCTTAATACTTCATCCAAACAAAATAATTTAAAATGAATGGATTTCAATTGAATCATTTGAATTGCTTTGAATTTTAAATTCCCTTAAAATTTCTAATTACCTCATCCAAACACACTCTAATGGATGGCATAAAATCCCACCTGAAGAATATATGTAGAGCCAGTGTGTAGCCACTGCATAAACTGCATAGCCTTCTCAAGTAGGGGTTCTGGAACACGTTCCATCAATATTTACGATAATGCCAGAAAACGTTGGAGAAGTTCAATTTAATGAATCTCTCATCATTGTGTTCGTGATGGAGGTTGCTGAAACAAAAGAGGAAAGAGTTTGACATGCTGCAAACAACCAAGGAAGTGTGGTACATGGAGATGATTTCATGAGATGCAAGTAGAGTTTTTATTCCTCCAAACCCACTAAATTAATGCAGGAAAGAAATTGTTGAGATCCAACATACCATTTTTAAGCTAATTAGTGTCATCCTTATTAGTGAAAATATCTACATTAAAAAATTCTCATATTACAGTGATGCAAAACAGATGGAATAGAGACTGAGTTGTGACCAACGAGTCAAAACAAAAACTTTGATCTTTTAGGAGATTGAGTTTCCTAATCCATGAAGAAGGATGAGAAGTTATGTCGCTGGGTTTAGTATGGAAAAAGAGTATCAAAGTACTTAGAGAATCCAAACAGAATAATGCAGAAAAATAATCCCAAAAACAATCCTCAGATTTACATATTTGCAAGCTTAATAGGCTTACAAATTAAAAGACAATTTTGAAATAATTTCAGCAGAAGCTTTATTGTATTTCCTCTCATGTTTTTAAAACATTTGATTGATTATATATCTACAGACACTCCTTCTCTCATAATTACTCTATCGAAGTTCAACAGAAACAGGAGCACTATATGTTCTCCGGTTTATTCTATTTGTAGTAGTTCTTAAAAACATGTGAATTTCCAGCATCAAAATGTTGTCTCGTAACACGCCTAAGTGTGCGTGCGAGTGTTCACCGATTTATTATATTTGCAATAGTTCTGAAAAACATGTGAATTTCCGCCATCAAAATGCTGTCTCATAGCACTTCTAAGCGTGCGCGCCAAGCTCCAAAAGTAGAGTGTGACTAATTGCATCAGATCCTGGGCCAGTGAATTGAATCGGACCTACAGTAAAGATCGTGATAATGAGTGGAGATCGTCCAAGAGAAAACAAATTCTGACTTGCAGCACTAATTTCCAGCTATTGACAATAAATTACAGAAAAAATGTTTAAAATGCTTAGATAGACTCATTTAAAAAATAGTGAGAACTACTTTTACCTAATTAGACTGTATTGTACAAAGTGAAGGAGCATCGCCTTTTTAGGAGCAGACAAAAGAAGCAATAAGTGAAAGAATAATCCATGCCTACCTGGACTGATGTAGCAATTCTTTAGGGCCCACTCATCACGCAGGGAGGCAAACTTTTTGAAGGGTGGCTCTGAAAGTTCAACATGAAAATTAGTTATTTGACACAAGATAATTGGAGATCCTAGTATAACAGCAATAATTACAGTGTATGATTTGTAAGTCCACTTTTCCTAACACTGAAATTCTGGAAGATTGGATTCATGCCCTTATGGTTGGCAACCAAGAACCCCATGGTGATTAACGAAAACAGAGGGGTAAAACCTAATCTTTTGTACCTATGGACCCATAGAAAAAAAATATTTTTGCCTCCCTTTCATTTCACTGTCAACCTTTCTATGTTGGTGAAAATATGGTTTTCGGCTCGTCCCTTTTGAGTATAGAGTAGATGATTATATATACCTTCAAGCTCCACCATTGCTTTTTTAATCACAGGCTTGAATTTACCTATACAGAAAAAGCGAACAAAACATTAGAGAAAAACATTCAAATAAATGAAATGTGCAGTGCTGTGGCATTTTAACATTACCAGACATTGTTAAAAGAAGCAGCATGTAAATATTGATAATCCAGAAAAAATAAAGAAAAAAATATTTCTAATTTAAAATATATATTTTGTCAACACCTGAGACAGCATAGATATAACTATAAAATAAACTAATTTTTGTATCAACGTGGAGATAGAAGGTTATATGAACACAATTCATAGAAATGAAATGGGGTATGCTGTGAAACGAAAGCTTCTGTAGTTTACAATGCATACCATGTCTCCTCTCCACATCCATTAGTGAGGTAAGTGCAGTCCCACTAACAGTCCACTCTTCTACTGGGGCGCACAAATTCCCAACCTGAACAAAATATCAATGGCAGTCAAAGAATTGAGTCGATGGCCTCGCATCCAAAGAAAATTTTAACCATAATTAATCACCAAGATGAATTTAGAAGTAGTAAATGTGATGATAAAAAGAAAAGAGCATTTGGAAAAGAACATACTGATGATATTAATCCAGTCTTCCCACTTTGAAGGAGGGCTCCAGCACCATAACCCAATGCATAGCAGTAAGTAGAATCAAAATTAGTTGGCAAACCACATCTTCCTTCATATCTGCGTATTACAAACACTATCATTGAGGTTGAACATAGTCAAACCATTAGCAAATGTTTGGTGAAAAAGATTTATAAAATAAATAATAGTTAAAGGCAAATTATAAAGCGGGTCCACAGAACCTCTTTTTTGTTAAAGAGCAACTTATATCATCAAACCTTGCAACTTAAAGACTGAAACTAGATGGAGTACCCGAAAAAGTGAGCCTGCCCTTTAAATCCGCCTTTGTACGTGCCTTCTTGCTTTCTCTTCTCCAACTCAGTTTCGACCATCTGGATAAACATTTTCTCTGTTTCTATCTTAGCAACCTAGTTGAGAATTTACCAACATTGAGGTCTAGTCGAATTGCATAATGGGCAAAATAAGCAGAGCAACATAACACCATTAATCACCTGAACATTTCCATGTGGATCTCTTTCGAGCATTAATTGCTCTTGAATTGTTTGAGGTAAGAATTCAAAAAGCATTAATGACTGAATAGTGAGCTTTTTCTTCCATAACTCACCTTCATCCACGGTATCATGGGCCAGAATTTCATTGAGTTCTGAAATAAGGTGTTGGACCTACAAACAAATAATAGATACAATAATTATTGTTGGCAAGCATTTTGTATTTTTGGACATGAACACAAGCCAAAACATCATATAGGAAGAAAAATTGTTAATGGAAATATTTTTATGAAGAGTGGTAGCTACCTCGGGAATGAAATCAATTAGACCTTCAGGGATAAGAATGACCCCATAATTATAATTAGCGTCAGCTCTTTTAGAAATGATATCCACAATGTAGTCAGTGACATTCTTTAGTGTCAGCTTCTTGGCAGCAACCTAAATTAAGATTTTGCTGGTCAAATAAAATATTTGACAGAACACCTTAAAAATCTCACTAGATAAAAGTAGATAAACTGCACAACTAAATCATCTTCTGCTTGAGAGGGAGGAAGTAATGAATATTGAAATTTTTAGTAAATTCAGCCTCCACTAAAAATTTCAGCAGCCCATTAGTATTGATTTATCATGCTGGTCCATTACTTTTTATATTGAAGGGATAATTCGAGTGTTAAAGCAAAATTTGAACTATGTCTCTCGATAAAAAGCTGTACGAAACAGTTTTAAAAATTCTGACAAAAAATACAAGCAGTGGATTGCCATTAGCAAACCTCAACCGCAAAAGCAACATTGATGCATTTAATATTGATTTTATTAAACCTCTGCATGCCCAAACACTAGATGACATGATCAAATTTATGACAAACCTCTTCTCCGATAATGGTAATGTTTGGATGAGTTTGTAAAGCACATTCCAGTGTAATGTGTGAAGCAGCACGCCCCATAAGCCGCACAACTGCAGACAGGTGACCATATCTCACCCACTGTTTGAAGCTCAATAGAACAGTAATGAACAGATAGGGCATTGGTTTATTTTAATGAACTTGTCAATGACTAAATAAAATATGATGACAATAAATCAACCTTTCAGAAAAAGTAAGGCATGGGCACAAATACAATAAAAGAGAATCAAGAGTAAGAAAATCCATTACAAGAGAACACAATGCAAGGAAGTTTTAAGAATAAGGTATTTCTATCTCAAAAGTCAAATAGGAGTAAGATTTCTGAGAAAAACAAAACATTTGAGTCAAAAGATGGCACAAAATCTTCACAATAATTGTATCTGCAATTTCAAAACCAAAGAATTGAAAACATGACTTCAAATCTTCACATGTTAGAATGACAAGTAATATTGGGAGCAGAATTGCAAAATATGTAAAAACTTATACATATAAGTGGCCCATTTTGTAAGAAATGGGATGAAAATGAGACATCAGGAATCAATATTTGAATATGCAAGGTGGTGCATTAAAAATTGTCAATGCAACTACGTAAACTCTACTCATTAAATACAATTTGCAACAGTTCTATAAAATTTTACACAATCATGTACTTACAATGGTAATATTTTCCTGTTGAACGAGCGTCTATCATAACATTTCCAATCATTTCTGCGTATATCTGCATAATATGTAATTAAAAATTTGAACAAGGTCAGATCATGTAAAAGAAGCATTAGTAGAGGTACATGCCATAAGTTATGTAGAGTTCAACTGTTCAAGGAACGTATAATGGTTGAAGAAAGAAAATATTGAAACTTTCGGTATAGGAGGGGGGCAAAATACTCACGATAATAAGGCTATATTGATATTGATGTAAATAAATGATATGTTGGATAGTTGGATGTGATTATTAAAGACAAAGGCACTGATCCTTACTAATACAAATACTAGTCTCATAGACTAAAATAATACGAGAAAACCAAAGATACGCTTACTTACTCTAAGGTACGATCAAGATGTTATACTTTTTTTTTCATATATAAACCCCCTCAAGATAAAGTTTTCTAAGCTTTAAGTTGTTTCAAATGTATTATGTGTGGATACAGACAAGGCTCCTTTAAAGTGAGTGATTCACTTTAGAGAGTATAATGTGTAATATCAACAGTTGATATACAAATTAATGGTTGATACTATATGCACTTGCATAACAAATCAAGGGTGGTTAAAATATCAACCCTTGATTTTTTCACTTATTTTCTCACTTTAGAGCAGCCAATTTGTCAAAAATAAAAACTTTAGAGGAGCCAAATTGATTATATACACATCAGAAAAATAAAAATAAAAACAAATGATACATATTTTAGCTTGGAAATTGGCAACGCCATATCATGGACCAAAGATGGGGCTAGAGACTACATTTGGAGAAAAGTTGAAGCCACATTGCATCAAGGATGATACTAGTTGAATAGCAACTTGAAGTTATAGGATTTAGTCCTTTGGGTATAGAAGGGGGAAAAATAATACCCTGAATAATAAAATTATGAGTCTGTTTGTTTTAGCCTTTTTGATAAAATATTTTTATTTAAAAAAAATGTACTTCTAGTGTTTTTAGAGTGCATGCTTAAGCTCTTGGAGAAAAACTGGAATCTGAAAGAAGCAAAAACAATTTGTTGTTATTTTTAGAAGCTACATATTATAAAAATTACTTCGATATAAAATTGCTTTTTATAATTATAATCAAACAAAAAATAACTTCTACTTTAGGAATCTCTAAAATGTAAACCAATTTTTTCAAAATTTTAAAAACCCATTTTCGAAAGTTTAAATAGATAACCCTATGTTGACATTGGTTGATATGTTTCACACATTTCTAAAAGACAAAACATTGACCCTTATTTATACTAGTACAAGACTCATGCTCTTAATGAAATAGTACAACATTATAAATATGGAATTTCAAAAGGCAATCCAAAGATATAAAAAATATTTTCCATGTATTCTAATGGAAGTGTTCAATAAAAAAGGTTGGTGATATTGTGAGGACTAGCCTAGACTTTATTTTTGTTTGGCAAATTAATGGTGTACCGAAGACAGGATTGCATTTTTGAAATGCTAATATATAAAGGTTAGAACTCAGACCAGTACCAAATTATAAATGCACAGTGCAGATTATCGGTATAGCCTTGTTCACCTTGCATGCAGTATCAAACCCAAAACTAGTGGGCACTTCTTTGCATTTCAAATCACCATCAATGGTTTTAGGGCACCCAATCACACTAGTTATCATGTCTTTGCTCCTGTATAAACCCAAATTAAACAATATATTGTTCAACAAATAAGAATACTTCCATATTTGAGATTACTATTTTTTTCTCATCTGTACAACAAACAGAACAAATTTATATAATAAATGGACAGCTGAAGGTTATCAAAGGTAAATAATCAAAAACTAACAAGAAGATACAAGTACATTAACAAAGACTACATGATGCCCCCCCATAAAACCAAAAAATTTGCCAAGCTCCTAGGCATAAATCATGCCAAAATAAAATTGCATTTGGAAAAAACCTGAAATATTCAGCAAGAAGGCTCGCATTTGTGTTTGAGTCATCTCCACCAATAACAACCAGCCCATCCAAGTCTAGCTTGTTCACTGTTTCTTCAGCTTGTTTAAACTATACATGTAAACCACATTACTCTTCATACTAAAAGATGCATAAGAGGCCAAATGAACATTCCATAGAGCATATAAACTGGTCAACCTGTTCAGGAGTTTCAATCTTGTCCCTCCCGCTGCGAATCATGTCAAAGCCACCCTGCCAACCAAACTTATTCCTGTTAGTCATCACAATATCATAATTTCTAGAAGAAGAAAGAGATTGTTATATTAGAACATTTGAAAACATCTGTATGCAAATGAGCCATAAATAGAAGGCATGTCAAATGTATCAAGTTTACGGCCACATAAAAACAAAGAATCGCCAAATTACAATTATATCTAGTTAGAAGCATGATGCTCCAAAAACATGTAACCAAGGTTTTAAATATCAGTCGCGTCACATAAAGACTTTCACGATTTCGATCGGTACAAGTGTTGTGACACAACAGTGATTATGGTCGTCACGAGGTTAATTGACTAAAATTTGTTCTTCATCACAAAAACGGTGAATAACGGTATCGGTATCGGATCAGCACCTTCAGATACCATTTTGTCGTGGCCTTATTGCGGTAACTGACAGTTTTTTAAAACCTTGCATGTAACTAAGAAAATAAACCTGATTTCTATAAGGATGAATAAATTCTGAGTTGAGCTCAATGTATTTGCACTTCATGATGCCAGCAGGACCACCCCTAAAACCATACAATATGCTTCCTTTTGCTCTATCTTGAAGGTAATCTAAAACAAATATCAAAATGCATAAATTGAAACCTATCCGCATGAATTTTCACAAATATTGATTAATTCTATTGAATTGAAAACTATCTTTACTAACCGAAAATTCCAGAAATCACATTGTGACCTCCAGGAGCTTGACCACCGGACAAAACCACGCCAATTTTCAGCTTCTGACTAGGCTGCACCGTATCTGAATCACTCGGAACCAGCACCGCCGACGGCTGCCCGTACAGGTTCGGAAACAGCTTCGCGATCTCATCTGCAGAAACGATACGATCAAAAAATGAAAGCGAAATCGAGAATTTGACATGAAATTGAAAGTTGATGGATGGGAGGGAAATTGTATGAGAGATGAAGACCAGGATTCCCGGCAGCGGAGCTTAGAGGACCGTCGACAATCTTGAAAGGACTTTTGAGAACGGAGGGAAGAGGGAGAGTGTGGAAGATACGACTGTTTTGGACGTCGCTGTAATCAGAAGCGAAACGGCCGGTGACTGAAGGAGGAGGAGGCACCCTGTTAAAGTCGTCGCCGCCGTCAAGTGCGAAAGACGGTGCCATTCTGTGAATGAGTGAGACGGTTTTGCTGATGATGATGACTGTGATCACTCGTCGTCAATGCAAATTCAACTTTCAAGTTTCAAGTGCTTACCAAATATTCTCTTTTTCTTTTATTGGTGAAGGGAAAAAAAACAAAGGACAAGAATAATCAGGCGAAAAATCTATTGTCTAACAACTCTACCTACCCAAGGATATTAATTGCCTGCAGTCAGGCAGAAGCTGTAGTGACGCTGTCAACCATTCTTAGCCGTCTGATCAAGATCAGACGAATATAATTAAAAATCAGTATTTTATGAATACTTAAAGAAAAACAAATTTATCTTTTCTGAACCATCACATTATGATCGAACGGCTACAAATATATTTACTGTGTGATTGTGGTAACACATTGACTGCAGTGAATTCATTTTAAAAAAGGTACTACCGAAAAAGAAAGAAAAATAAATTAAAAGAAACCTGTGAGTCAGATTATTTTAGCATTAAAAAAAAATATTCTATTTAAAAAATGATTTTAGAAAAATATTAATTTAATAAAAAAAATTTAGTTTTATTCTTTATAAGTTAAAATATTATTTTTTTGAAAAGTTATCCAAACTAACTTAAAATTTAAATGATTTTTTGAAAATTTGAGAACCAAACAAAATTATAATAAAATGATCTTCCGAGAAATGATCATTTTAACTGCAAAAAGGAAATCCATCATTACAAGTAAAAAGGAAAAACTTAAACTATAAGTCGATTTTAAATCGATCAAGATTACAAGCTAAACTAATAACATAAATTTAATTAGAGTATCTAATAAGACCCTTTCAAAGTGAAATCATTAATTGAAGTAGGACTTATTGATATTGAGCCAAAAAAATAGTATGAGAAAAACTCCACTTTTACATTGAACTAGTAGGAAACCCGTGCTATCGCACGGGTCTGATCGAGGTTTCACATTACATGTATTAAAATATACCTTGTAAAGTTAATCTATATAAATCAACCGTATATATTTAACCAAAATGCAAACAAATTTTAGTCAATGTTAATCCCAAAAACATAATAGTTAACAATGAAAGAGCTAATAATACATCAAATTTTTTAGCTCTTTAAGTATAAACAATAAACTTATCGATTCATATTAGATAAAATTAATATATTTATACATTATAATCATTTATCAAAATTTAATTCATGTGTTTGGAATATCAAACATAATATAACTTATTTTGCAGTTTATAAATATTCACGTAATTCCAATCAATAAATGATATCTCATAGATATATTCACATCTACCTGTCAATTAATTTTATAAATTCAATATATATATATATAAAAGAGTAACAAAAGAAATAGTTAAAAGATAGACATTAAAATGATCCTTCAATCACTGGTATCTCATAGATGCGTTCACATCTACCCGTCAATTCAGATAAGTTAAGAAACGTCAATCAGTGGTATCCCACAGATACGTTCACATCTACCCGTCAATTCGGATGAGTTAAGAAACCCCAGTTGAATCCAAATGAATTAATTCTAAAAATTTATTAAACCTATTTGGGATATTAGCCCATTTTCCCAAACGTAAAATGTATAACAACTCCAGTTAAATGCTTAAGATTTTATACCTATATTATTATAATATAAAAAATATATAATTTTATAAGTTTAAAAAATATATTTTTAATTAAGAAATTAAATATAGTTAAAGAATAAAATTTATTAAATCTATTTGAGATATTAGCTCATTTTTTTCAAACCTAAAATGTATGACATCTCCGGTCAAATATTAAAAGTTTCTACGTTTAATATATACTTAAAATATTTAAAAGTTAAATAAATAATAAAAATATGAATATGTTAATAGAGTAATTAGATCTTGAATATGTACAATTATAAAAAAATAGAAATCTAAAACCTATGTATGGTAAATAATATATATTTATTCTTATATATCTAAAATAGTCAGATTAAGTAGTCTCTATTGAATAGTGTAATAAATATAAAATCTCAAATTTAAAATGCAAAAACGATCGTAGTTTGTTCAATTTATAAGATTGACTATATTAATAAATTTTTATCTTTTATCATTATTTTTTATGATTACCATTTATCATTAAATTTTCATGACTACCCATTAACATATTTTTAACATGATTAAATTATGAAGTTAATTTGAAAAAATTCTGAGAAGTTTTAGTTAATTCATAAGTTTACAAAAATTACAAAATCTCAATTAAATTTTTTTTATTAACCTTTCTATAAAAGTCTAAATAATTTAAAAATAAATTTTATCTCAAATAAGGATCTAAATAATTACAAAATAATTTTTATTCTTATATTTCTATAATCGAAAACTAAATATTTACCTTTGGAATAAAAAAAGTTATAAGTTGTAGTTAAAAATTATAAATTTTATCTCTATTGATTTAGATTTTTTTTATTAACCTTTTCTAATAATCTAAATGATTACAAAATATATTTTATTTTAAGTTAGAACTTTTAATTTTAATAAAAAAATTAAATAAAATAACAAATTAGTAGTATAAACAAATTAGTTATATTATAAATAAATTTTAAATTAATAATTATGAGAAATTATTTAGTTTTCAATTCAATAATAATAATTTCATTCAATATTATAATTATCATTTAATTGAATTTAAGATTTAAAAAAGTCTACCTTTTGAATGAAAAACTAAAAAATTTGAGTTTCCGTATCTGCATTAAGAAACTTTTCATCTTCCGGTGTGACCTTTCATATTAATTGCATTGACCATCAGAAAATTGATTTTATATGAAAAGTTAAAAACATAGCTATGATAATTAAATAGTCATTTACTTGTGTATGTCTGTTCCATTAGCCTTTAACTTCATGAATTATTGACACATTTTAAACATAATTTTATTTTATTTTTAACTCCTAAGAATTATTTTGATGATATACATGAATAATAATAATAATAATAATAATAATAATAATAATAATCAATAAATATTATTTAATTTTATAATAATGATGATTGATTTTGTAATCAATTTAAAAGGTATAATTTTTTGTATTAAATACATAAAATATATTCATATTTATTTCAACATTAAAACAACTTTATTTAATAATTTTTCATCCTACATAAAAAAATTTGATGAATAAATTTGGAACATGCAGTATCATTACCCCTAGTCCAATATAGTTATGCCATTAGTAATTAAAAACTGACTTTTAATTGTTTCATACCTATAATTATAATAATATTAAAAAAATAAAAAATTTGATAATTATGTTTTCCACGTAAAAGTGGCATTATCAATGACGACTCAACTAACCAAAATATTACATTAATGACGACTCAACTAACCAAAATATTACAAACAGTTTAGAGAGTGATTTTTTTTTGACAAATAGAGAGTGACATTTAATCTAAATTAAAAGTTACACTTTATTTTATTGAAAATTGACTACTACACTTTATCACCAGTAATTTTTAAAGCACTGTCATTACCCATAGTCCAATATATTATGCCATTAGTAATTAAAAACTCATTTTTAATTATTTCTTCCTATAATTATAATAATATTCAAAAAATAAAAAATCTTACAAATAATTTAGAGGTGATATTTTTTTTTTTTGACAAATAAAGAGTGACATAATTTAAATAAAAAATTATACTTTATTCTATTGAAAATTGACTATTACACTTTACATCTTCTATTTTAAAACTGACTATTACACTTTACATGTTCTATTTTATAACGTTAACCAAGAAAATCGAATAACGTTAACCACGACATTTAAAAGCTATAGTTTAGGGTTTATATATGGTTAGGTATTAATAGTAGATGCTTCTTTAAATACAAAATATAATAAAAATAATAATACAAATAATAATAATAATAATAATAATAAATAACAAAATCAAAAACAACCAATAAAGAATTGTCATACCATCCTAAATTAAATGTCAGATCAATATTAATTTATTTTACAATATAATCAAGAGACATAAAGTGATTGAACATTTCAAATTCAATAATAATAATTAAATATCATAAGGTCTGATTTGTGTCATAATAATGATTAAACGTTCCGATTTTCAAAATTAAAACAGTTCATATTTTTGGAATTATAATTTATGGGATAATAATGTCGTGAACGTTTCAATTTTTAAATTTTGTTCTATTTATTAAATAATTGTTATCTATTTAAATTTTGCTTTTGAAATTTATTATAATTTTTAAAATATAAAATTTATTATCATTATTAAAAGATAACATATTTTAATCTAACAAATAATACTTGATTATACTATAAAATTGAAAAAATATGATTAATTTATTTGGAATTGATACGTTTCATCACATAATTAATTTTTTTTATTGAAATAAATCTACTATCAATGAAAATTAAAACATTTTATATCCTTTGAATGTACAACTTTAATGACACACCTAATCTTTTAATTTTCCAAAAAAAAAAAGAATCAATTTTTCAAAAAACTGAATCATTTTATACCTTTTAATTATTCAGTTTAAAAAAGAATCTACTATTATTTATTTAAACTGAATCAACTTCAAAACTCCCATGTTATTTTGCAAACTCTGCTTTCTATCAGATGTCGCGACCTGATGAATCATCCCTGTGCATTTATCACAACATCTTGCACTTCATATCATGCCATATAAAATTCAAACCTGCAATATAAAATCCCGTAACTCATCAGATCAAACAGGCTGTAAATCATATCAGTTAAAAAAACAAAAGACATGCATCAAAGCAAATATATACTTAAGCCTACATCGTCCCATAAGCTAGAATACCATTCTCTGTCTGCAAGTTATGCAACCACTGCTTGAATAAATAGGAATCAATAGCACTCCTACGTAAACAAATATCAAAGTTTTGTTCAATTAACATAATAAACTTTAGTTTAAAATTCACGAATTCAGAAATAGGAAATGGAATATGAATGGTTCAGACTATTTAATCGGCGGCATGATAGAGTGACTCAATGACAAAGGTGACTCGGTTGACATTTCGAAACTTTGAAATTTTGCATGATATAAGAACATCCCGCTGATAGTTCGGACTTGAATTTGGAAACCAAATAAGTAGGGACAATGGCTTGAATCATATCACGCTTAAAAAAAACAGAAATAATATTGGTTAGTAATAAGGCCGAACACAGTGTGTTAGACAAAAACAATATAATTTGGGAACAAAATACCACCTTCGAATCAATTAAAATCATTTCTATGTGTTCTTTGTTTGAAGAACTTGTTACAGACCATATATGCTTACAATTAACTGCAATCTTCCACAAATCCTTCGACTCATTGATGTACTTCACAGAATCGATAGGGCGAGCCATGGGAATGCTTAAATAGTTGCAAGAAGAAAACAAATTTCACTTGTTAAATCTCAAATCGTACATATTAATAGAAAACAAAAATGAAGAAAAAGGATCAAACCTGTAAAAGAGCAAGTGAATCTTGGTATGCCATTGTTGGGGTGATATATAGCGTGAGAATAAAAATTTTGAAACGAATAGAACATTGAAAGGGCAGAAGTAATTGATTTTGGGTAGTGGAAGAATTGAAGTTTTCCAACGCATAGAAAACATACACAGTCAATGATGAATTAACTTTTAGGTTTAACCATTAATTTAATTTAACGTGAAGATTTGAAATGGAAGAAAAAAAATAATCTATTATTAAAAACAAATAATCAACAAAAAATAATAGCCTGCCACATCAGCAGCAATAAATACCAAATCAATATTATTGTGTTATTTTGACAAAAGACTTTTATACCCGTGGAATAAGAAAAGATTTAGTTCATTTATCAAAAGGCTTTTACTGGAATTTCCAAGTACTATTACTTTTATATATTAATAATAGATTCTTGATTCTTTTGCTCAATCCAAGAGAAAATGTTGATGATGAACAAAATTTAACTATTTCTGAATATTACTCAAAATTTGCTCATGGTAAAGGAAGATCTTTGAGAAAACTAGTTGGTTTCTATCTCCCCTTAATAAATTTGTTATGATAATAAAGAGAGATGGTCATTTCTATTTATTAGTACCAATTGAAGACAATTGAAGTTAAAATTTATCCATTGAGATAATCTAAGATTATGGAAAGTATTCCATGTGGTTATATGGGTTAAGCATTTTTTTTATAATTGACCTAACACGATCAAACATAATGAACATCAATAAAGAAAGGACATGAATAAAAAATTATAAAATAAATTTTCTAATGATTTATCCAACAAAGATTAAATTATATGAACATCATAAAAAAAATTACCTCACTATTAAAGCATACTTTTAATCTGAAGATCAAAAATTTTAATGTTATTTTAGGTCAAGTGCGAAAGACGGTGTCATTCTGTGAATGAGTGAGATGGTTTTGCTGATGATGATGATTGTGATCACTCGTCGTCAATGCAAATTCAACTTTCAAGTGCTCTTACCAAATATTCTCTTTTTCTTTTCTTTTTTTGGTGAAGGGAAAAAAACAAAGGACAAGAATAATCAGGCGAAAAATCTATTGTCTAACAACTCTACCTACCCAAGATATATGATTGCCTGCAGTCAGGCAGAAGTCACACTGTCAATCATTCCTAGCCGTCTGATCAATATCAGACGGATATAATTTAAAATCAGTATTTTATGAATACATAAAGAAAAACAAATTTATCTTTTCTGAACCATCACATTATGATCAAACGGCTACAAATACACTGACTCTGTGATTATGGTAACACATTGACTGCAGTGAATTCATTTTGAAAAAGGAACTACTGAAAAAGAGAGAAAAATAAATTAGAAGAAATCTGTGAGTCAGATTATTTTAGCATTAAAAAAATTATTCTATTTAAAAAATGATTTTAGAAAAAATCCTCAATCTAGTGGAGGGATCTTAGGGTCTCTTTAACTGTTTAGGGTGGCGAATCAAATTGGTTTAGTGACGGGTTTTCTTGCAAATTGGGTAAGGGATCCAATATTGACTTTTAGAGGCATAGATTCATTAGAGTTGCCCTAATGAAGTTCAAATTTCCTAGCATGTTTGAACAGGTCCAATCTTCTAGACCGTCAGTAGAGGATTTAGGGCAGTGGAGTCAAGGTGTTTGATCCTGGAACCTCAACTTGAATTCTGATCTTCTTCGAGGAGCTTCTCGGACAGATATGGACGAACATCTTATCATTCTTCATTTGGTTTAGCTGATTTCATTTGTGATTGAAACGATGTTTTAGGTTTCTCGGTCAAGTCAACTCATGCAAGGTTAGCTTCTATCTTGTTAGCAACAAGTTGTCATATGGAATTGGACCTTTCTTGTGCTCTCAAGTTTGTTTGGAAATCATTTGGTCTTAGTAATATCCAGGTCTTTGCTTTTAGACTTTTGTTGAACTGTCCTCTTTGTCTTGGTCCGGGGGAGTCCCACCCGCATCTTTTCCCTTTTTGTCTGGTGGCTTCTCGGGTTAGGGAGAATATTTTTGTCTGGATTGAGTTAGGTAGGATAATTCTATATAATGGTATTCTAGCGTAATTAGCAGCTTTTGACAACCTCTTGAAAGGGAGCTTTCCTAAAATTTTGTGTCTCCTCTTTTAATTTGCAGTCACTTGGACTTTATGGTTGTTAAGAAATGACACTCTATTTAGTGGTGGGTATAAAAAGATCTTTGATATTTTTCGCGTTGGCGAAATCTTATCGTATGAATGGATTAGTTCTAGAACCAAAAGGCATCTAGTGTTTAGTTTCTCTTTTACCTTTGTAGCTTCTTGGAATTTTTGTTTCCCCTTTAACCTTTGTATTAAGGTAAGTATCTTTGTACGAACTTGGATTCACTGTTGTCTAGCATAAGTGCAGTTTAGATTTTGTGTGTGTGATGAGAGAGATATAAAAAAATTAAAATCAAAATGAAGAGATGAGAGAGAGAGAGAGAGAGAGAGAGAGAGAAATGATGAGAGAGATACACATGATGGAGCATGAGAGAGGGTCGGGAAGACTAGTGTAGCAGAGGATCCATATCCTCTTTGTACTCGTATTAATTCACTAAAGGGTTAAATATGTTTTTGGTCCCTATAAATATCTCAAATTTTATTTTTAATCACTATAAAAAAAAATATATTTTAGTCCCTACAAAATTTGTATGCTTGCAGGTTTAGTCCCTACTATTTTTTAAAATTTTGAAAACTCTTTAATTACCCTTAAACTTTTAAATTTTTGTATAATTTTTTTCATACGTGTTTAGAAGACTATAAAATATTTCTTTACCAAATTATAGAATTTTTTAAAATGAGAAGAATTAAATATAATTTTTTTTAAATTTCAAAAGATAATGATAGAAATAATGTAAATCTCGACTTAGAAATCAAATTTTGAATTTTTTTTCGAAAAACATTTTATAACGTTCTAAATATATTTATAAAATAATCATTAAAAAATACAAATCAATTTAATAACAAGAATTAAAACTACTTACATATTAATTTATATAGACTAAAACATATATTTTTTTTAATACGGATAAAAAGATAAAATTTATAATTTTATTAGAATAAAAAGATATTTAATCCTTTGTTAAATAATATTTTTATAAAATTAAAAAACATAACAATAACAACGCGTAGTATTAATTTATTTCTAAATTTCTGAAGGAAAAAAGGATATGCACTGACAGTGTAAAATAGTTTTACACTATCAATCAATGACGATCATGAATCAGAACAAGTCAGAGTGAAAATTTAAAAAAATTTATATGACATGACAGAACGTTATATTCTAATTGGATGAAAGTGCATAACCATTAAACTCAATTTCTAAAACCGTGCATAAACTTTTTTCAACCTAGTTGCTTACAATAATAATAAAAAAAGCATAACAAAGCAGGACAGTCTGTGTCGTGTTTCCCTACTCTATGTATCCTACAATAGATACACTTTTGCTTTATTTTTTTTTTATCTTTATTGGTTAAGTAAAAAATCATTATTGCTACATGTGCTTCAAAGAAACGTGGATCGTGTTTATCTCTAATTAGCAAACTAATCAATGATAATCACATGCTAATCACCTAATCACTTGTTTTCCTTTTTTGCTTTGTCTACAAGTTTTGCTGCCTTGTACTGTGAACCATACAAAGAAGAATCTGTTAAAGAGATTCTTAATTAGCTGTGTGTGTCTTTTGTCTGATTTTCTCCATAATTGGATTTCCACTACCACTACACACAAAAGCAATTCATGGAACTGGTTTTTTTTTCTTCAAAAGTTAAGATCATGATATCTCTAGATAAACATCAACGTCACGCATGATCCAAAATAGAACCTCAATAGACATTTGACATACTTAAATTCTAAACTCAATATGAATCATACACAAATGTGGTCAAAATTGAAAATCCTATTTAACATCTTCGAAAACTTAAAATGTCTCTTGTTAATTAGGATTATTAAAAAACCGTTGAACCAAACTGCTAAATCAAAACTAAAATAATTGAACAATTATGTTTAGCTAGTGAATCGAACTACTAGGTTACACAAAGAGTTTTAAAATAAAATTAACTATTAAATAAACTGATTTGAAGCCGAACAAACTGATTCAAAACTAAAATTAAAAAGATTTTTTCTTTACCCACCTCCCTATGGGGTCACCCCATCGAAAACCCCACTTTACCCCGGCTTCGGAAATGCATTTTTGAATTTTTTTTTTTCTAAATTTTTACAGATTTCGGAAGTGCACTTCCAAAAAAATCTCAAAAATTGGGATTTTAATTAATTCGGAGATGCATCTCCGAAAAAACAAAAAAAATTTAAAAATTCTAAAAATTAAAATTTTTAGGATATTAATTAATTCACATATCTGATATAATTTATGAGTAATGAATAGTAATAATTATATATTTTGATATAATTTATGAGTTATGAATAATAATTATTATATATTTCTATTCTGATTCATATTTTAAAATTTAAAATAATTTTAATTAAAAAAATTAAAATAATTTCACCTACAAAATGAGTTATAATTTTTTATTTATATATTTATATATTTATAATAATTATTATATAATTGTATATTTACAAAAAAAAATTTTAAAAATGAGTGTTTTAATTTATATATTTATATATTTATATAATAATTATAATAATTATTATATATTTATAAAAATTATTATATATTTATATATTTATATAATAATTATTATATATTAATTATAAATGTTTATATATTTATATATTTATATAATAATTATAAAAATTAAAGAAATGAGTGTTTTAATTTAAAATAATTATTATATATTTATATATTTCACTTACAAAATTAATAATTATTATTATATATTTATATATTTTTATTTTGATTCATAATTAAAAATGAGTTATAATTTTTTATTTAGTTTAAAAAAATTAAAAAAAGATTTTGTCTTAATTTTATTTAATGAATAAATTTTATATTTAATTATATATAATTCAAAACTTACTTATGAAATTAAAATATTTTTGATTTATATAAGTTAGTAAAATAATTTTTAACTTTAAAATTGTTTAGAAAATTTTGATTCACCTTCATTTTATTGATTCACCTTGATTTTATACCTATTAATTGTATTGATTCACCTTGATTTTAATTTTTTAATAATTATTAAATTCTTTCGGAAGTATATATCCGAAACATTTCAAGACCAATTTTGTCTGGGAATATTTCAGATATGCATCTCCGAAGACACCCCTCTTCCAAAAAGGGGTGTTTTCGAAAATGCATCTCCGAAAACCCAAAAAAGGGGTGTTTTCGGAAATGCATCTCCGAAAACACCTTTTTTTCGTGTTTTCGGAAGTTCATATCCGAAATAAAACATATTTTGAAAAAAAAAAACATTTCGAAAATGCATTTTCGAAGTTAAGGGTATTTTGGATTTTTCACCAGAGGTGACCAAGAAAGTAAGGAGGTGGATAAAGAAATTTCCAATTAAAAATCTAAAAAAATTCCATAAAAAGATATAACGATTCGGTTTTTATCAAATGATTAGACTTTAGAAAACTGTCTTTTAATAATTTGATATGGTTTGAAATTTTGAAATAGATATATCAAACTAATAATTTGATTCAATTCAGTTTTAAATAAATTAAATTGATTTAATTTGGTTGGGATAACCTTTAGTATGATTCAATTTGATTTTTTTTTTTTACTAAATTGTCTTATAAATATCCCTACCATTAACCATTACCTTGATCTTTGGCTCAATTAATTATTTGTAAATATGTCCCCTATCAAGCTAACACCTACCTTAGTTTTGAATGTTCGAAAGTTAAACACAATGATTAAATGCACTAACATGTCCCACTTGTCAATTGTCCATAAGTGATTATTTTCACACAAACTCTCCCTTCAAAACATTATCTTTGTGTCCTAAAATGAAAGCCTCAAAGCAACAAAGACGATGCAAAGCCTTGTGTTGTAGTAGCAACAGGTTCAGTGTCTCTTCATCAGAAGAAGCAGAAAATTCTTCTTCATCTTCTTCTATCTCTGATAGGTTCCCTTCCGTTTCTACATTAGCACATGCCATGGTGCAAGAGAGACTTGACCAAATGATTAGAGAAAAGCTTGAGAGAAAAATGGAGAGAAAAAGAGAAGAAACTAAATTTGTTGTAATGTTAGCTATGGAGAAATGTTCTTATGATCCTAGAGAAGATTTTAGGGAATCAATGGTGGAGATGATAACGGCGAATCGCATTCGAGACGCAAAAGATCTTCGTAGTTTGTTGAATTATTATGTGTCGATGAATTCGGAAGAATATCATAGTCTTATACTTGAGATTTTTCATGAGGTTTGTAGTAATTTGTTCTTATCATGTAAATGCAAATGGTAAATATTGTGAACAATTTCAACAGTTTTGTTTTATGGATTCAAGTGATGATTTTAAACTATGTGAATAATATCAATGAGAACATGTAGATTGCACGCAAATTAATTTAGGCCAAACTTATGCAATTGTAAGAAAATAAACATGTACGAATATTTTAAAGGTTTAAGTTAGGCATGTTTGAAAAGTTTAAGATTTAAATCTAATTAATTTAATATTATACATTTTTTAAACCTAAAAATGATTTTTTTTAAAGAGTAATGCTATTCTTACACTATTCTTAAAGAGTAATACAGTATTTTTTAAAATAAAATAATAATATTTATAAAAAATATTTTTTATTTTTAAAATTACGGACAACACTGTTCATGTACGGACGTGTATTAACCAACTTCATTACTGCATTAACCAAGTTTTTACACTGCATTAACCAAGTTTGATAACTGCTAAAAATTATTTTTAATACCTGGATATTGCATTAACCAACTTCATTACTGCATTGATCAGGTTTTTACACTGCATTAATCAAATTTGGTGACTACTCTAAAGTACTGTTCATGGGTGTAAGAATAGCATTACTCAAATTTGGTTAATGCAGTGTAAAAACATGGTTAATGCAATAATGAAGTTGGTTAATGCAACATCCAGGTATTAAAAATAATTTTTAGCAGTCGTCAAACTTGGTTAATGCAGTGTAAAAACTTGGGTAATGCAGTAATGAAGTTGGCTAATGCAACATTCAAGTATTCAAAATATTTGTTAGCAGTCTAAAAACTTGGTTAATGCAGTAATGAAGTTGGTTAATGCACGTCCGTACAGGAACAATGTTGTTCGTAATTTAAAAAAAAAATTATAAATAAAATATTTTATTTTAAAATTCACCGTATAAATACGGTAAACAGTGTTTGGTGTAAGTATTGGTGTATAAATATGGTGTAAGAATAGCATAACTCTTTTTTAAAAGTGTGGTATGACATGTTAATATTTTTTTTTAATGAAGTGTTGTTTTCTTATTAGAGATTTAACTTATGAGTTATATAATTTTTGAATTTATAATTTATAGTTTATAAATTCATACGACGATTTAAATCTCTTTGGTAATAACTTTTTTATCATGAACTTGTGATTTATTTTATAAATTTATAACTTGTTTGTTTGAAAACGCTATTTTAAATAGTATTTTAACTTATAATTTATAATTTATTTTTCAAACGCTATTTTAAATAGTGTTTTATCTTATAGTTTATAGTTTATCAATTTTTCTTCCACTTTTACATTTATAATGTTAACAAAAACCTATTTTAATCATTTATAATTTATTTTAATTTAAAATAAAATAAATATGTATTAAATATTTTTTAACTCATTTTATATTTATAATTTAGTTAAACAGTTAGTTTTAGAAAATATTTCAATTTGCTTATCAATTATCAGTCATCAACGTTAGCTATGAGTTATAAGTTTATTAATCATCAGCCATCAATCATAAACTATCAATTACTTTATCAGTCGACCGTTATTTTTATCAAATAGAGCCAACAATTTAGTTAATTCAAATTAGTTAAATTATTCCTCTCATTTGACTGATATTGTCAGAGAATTATGATAGGTTAGTCTATTCATATTTTAATTCATATAAAAAAATATATTGAATTAATTAATTAATTAATTAATTAATTTACTTAATTTATAGACTAATAAAATTAAGTAATAGTTTGAGATTTAACATGAAGATTTACAGAATTTAACGTAATATAATATTCATGTTCAAAACATCATATTTTAATTATATTTTATAATACATTTAAACAATATTTTTTAATTATACTTCATAATAAATGTGTTATGTTATGCCAACTCAGTTGATAATTATATAAAAATATTTAATTCCAAATGTGCATGTTCTAATTTGTGACATTGCTCTTTTTATAATTATATTTTAAAATTCTTAGAAGCGTTGAAGATGTGTAATTTGGGTGCGTCCGAAAATACATATTCAAAACCTAAAGTTTTTTTTTTGTAACTTTTCACTATAATGAACGAGCATCTCATATGGCGGATAAAATAATGCTCTAAAACAATGACTTTAAGTCTAAAAAAGTTTCTCAATATAATGGTTCTTTAAAAAGATATGTGAAAAAAATTCTCGCTAAGATCGTAGTTTATTCACTTTCAAGTAAAAAAGTCTCTATTATGTTAACTTTAGAGTTGTGTTTAAATGCTGAGAAGGGAGGATGGATGAAAAGGTGAAACATTGAGACACTACCTTTCTTTGAAATGCTATTATGGAAGAAAGAATGTCTAAAAAAGTGGTTTATTGTGGTTATGGCTTGCCCTCGACGGCAAGAGACCATGCATGATGTTGTTTGAACGTTTACGATGGTTTAGAGAACATGCTCACATGAGGTGAGAGGTTCTATATGTGAGCATAATGCTTAGGGTATGAGTGATCTTTTGTGTAAGTTATGATCTCCCTTTCTTCCGTTAGGGAAAGTATTTATAGAGGCTCTTGGGCCTAAGACTTAGGAAATCTTATGAGGTGGTAATCTTTTCCTCTTGACTGGGGGAGGTGGTTGACTACCTATTCTTTAGAAAGTCGTAGTATAAATCAATCTGCATAACTGATGGAGGGATAGTGGCATTATGCAAATGTATTATTAGAAGGGCAAACAAAGACTAATTATGAAAAAGATTCACGCTCGGGTGAGAAAATTGTTTGAAAGAGACTCGTGTTTGGGCGTAAAAAAGATGGTTTGGTGAGTTAGATTGTTTTCAAGTGGGATCACTTTATTGCAAAAAGGTGTTTATTAGAATCGAATTAAAGTCCATGGATGAAGGTGAGCATGTAAACACAAGTCATAAGATAAACACCTTAGGACTCAGAATAAAGGGGCATACGCCCATTCATTCCTCCTTCATCACTTAGGGATCGTGGCATTCAATTGCATTTATTATTAAAAAAAATTGGAAAAGACCTTGGCGTTGACGAAGGGTTTATTTGCATTTGAAATCGAAAATCGGCTCGAGTGTGAAAAGAGTTTGAAAAAACTTGGTGTTGACCAAAGGTTTGATTGGTTTTGAATTATATTTATTGAAAATGGTTTGAGGAACCTATAATTTATTTGCAAAAACTACGATTAATCGGTGAATTATTTATTGAGAAAAGCCCATAAATATTGACCAAGCATCTTTTATTTGAAATTGATTTTGGTTTGAAAAAGAGACTAGATGTTGATCAAGTATTTTGACTTTTTGAAATTGAAAATGGTTTGATTTGATTTGAGTTTAAAAATGGACTTGATGTTCATCAAGTGTTTTTTTTTTTTGCATTCATTTGAAATTGATTTATTGAGTGAAAAGACTTGGTGTTGACCATATATTAAAGGGTTAAGTATATTTTTGGTCCCTATAAATATCTCAAATTTCATTTTTAGTCCCTATTTAAAAAATGACATATTTTAGTCTCTATAAAATTTTTATGCATGCAGTTTTAATCCCTGCTATTTTTTAAAATTCTGAAAACAGTTTTATTATCTGTAAAACAAATTTCAATCATTTTTTTATACGTTTTTAGAATATTATAAATTATTTTTTTACCAAATTATAGAATTTCTTATAATGATAAGAATTAAATATGAATTATTTAAATTTCAAAAGATAATGATAAAAGTAATGCAAATCTCGACTTAGAAATTAAATTTTGAATTTCTTTTTTTCGAGGAACTTTTTATAACATTCTAAACATGTTTATAAAATAATCATTCAAAAATACACATCGGTATAACAATATGGACTAAAACTACGTGCATAATAATTTTATGGGGACCAAAATATGTCATTTTTTTAATAGGGACTAAATATAAAATTTGAGATATTTATAAGGACCAAAAACATACTTAACCAAATATTAAATTATTGTGAATGATTGATTTTAAAGATGATTGATTGATTTGAAAATTAACGAAGATGGATGGAGTGATTTTAAAAATTACTTGATGTTGATCAAGCATTTTATTTATGAATAGTACGTTTTAGTCGCCGCTTATTGTCTTGATTTAACAATCATGCATCAACATAATAAAATAAATTAAGAAAAATAAAGCAATAAAAGTAATAAAGCCAATAAAAAATAAAGGGGGAGATAGACACACTATCAATACAAGGTGCCGGCAATCAAAGAAAATTTAAAAAAAAAAACGAAAAATAAAACAAGTAAAGCACAAAAGAAATAATAAAAGGGAGAGAGATGCACTATTAATCCAAGTATAAATGGAAAGAGAAATAATAAAAATAAAGGGATGCACTATAAAAAAAACAAAACATAAAAAATAAAATAAAGGGAGGGAGGAATATTAATTAATTAATTATTTAATATTTTTGAGTTTTTTAATATCTGAGCAAATGAAATAATTAGTCACGGTTGTCTCAATTTTTTGGAGGCCCTGTGTAGATTAGTCATGGTTCAACTATGCGGTAGTCTACCTTGCACCCCCTTAATAGTGACAAAGATTTATAAGGCCTTATTTAATTACAATTTAACCGTAAATAATTTGAGGCCCTGTGCGGTAGTCTACCTTGCACCCCCTCAAAGACGGTCTTACATAAATTTCATTAGAGTCTCCAACGAGGTTCCATAAAGTGAAAGCATTAACTAAAGTAGGACCTATTAATATTGAACATTAAAAAAATAGTACGAGGAAATCCTTAATTTCACATTGATTTCTTGATTCTTTTGCTTGACATAAGAGGGTGGGTGAAGGAAATGTTGATGCCGAATAAAATTTAGCTACTTTTGAATATTACTCAAAAATTGTTCACCGTAAAGGAAGATCTTTGAGAAAATTAATTAGTTTCTATCTCACCACAACAAATTCGTTAAGATAACAAAGAGAGATAGTCATTTCTATTTATTAGTACCAATTGAAGACAATTGAGTTAAAATTTATCCATTGAGATAATCCAATATCAAAGAACGTACACAATGTGGGTTATATGGGTTAAACATGTTTTGATGATTGACTCAACACGATCAAACATAATGAACATCATCAAAGAAAGGACATGAATCAAAAATCACAAAATCAACTTTCTAATGATTTACTCAACAAAGATCAAACTATATGAACATCATTTAAAAAAATTACCTAACTATTAAAGCACGCATTTTATCTCAAGATCAAGTATTATTATTTTAGGATCAAATGGTAAAAAAATGGAATTTTCTCTAAAACCTAAAAACACGCACACACGCGGGCACACGCATTTTTCAAACTTCAATTCCTTCAAAACTCTTTGGAAAAGCCAAAATTGATCATTGTTTAACCCGTATAATTAATTATGAAGCATTTGTTGTTGAGTAATTGATTATGGTTTTAGCCTAATCAATTATTGATCAGATATGAGCGAAGCTTTACTAATTTTCTTACGTGTAATTGATTATAGTCTTGCCATAATCGACTATGGCAAAACATCTTTACTAACCAAGTCACGAAAAATGTCATATGATCTTGCAAAATCTTTGTGTGATCTGACAAAATCTTTATGTGATAATGTTCGTGGTACAATCACCTTTTTCCCTCATGTCTATATTGAACATAAGGCATAGATCGTGCCACCATTGCTCACTTCAATATTGGGCCCTTAGACATATATCATGCTATGCATGATGGACAAATTCCGCCTAGGTCCCTCTTGTTTCTCAACATGATTTATGAATTACCCATCAACCATCATTATGGCCATCTTGTCACAGACAACATTTGATTTGAAATAAAGTACTTGACTCCACATCTAGGGTTCATAGTGGTTTTAGGTCAAATAGTGGTATACACCATTATCACCTTGAGAATAAATTATGACACTTGCATAACATTTTATGTAGTATTATCACGGTGGGTTAATCTAGTATAAATATTACTCTTAATATTCATGCATATGTGAAAACTTGATAACCCATTATCCATGATGCATGAGATGTAATCATAAACTTGTCCACACAATAGTCTCAACGTTTCAATGTTATCCCATTTCACAATAAAGTTTGACTAAGGATACTTTAAGAATAATGTCCTTATGTTGGGTTAAAAATACGATACTATTTACTGTGGATTTTGGTAAACAACCGCTAGTCTTCCAAAAGAGAAAATTTGGTTACTTGCAGGATTGATTATATTGATCCTAGGACTTATGTGCATAGTTTTTCTTTAAATTTTTCTTAATAACAAGGGTTTCGACACTAATCTCTATGGTAATGTGAAAAAAGGTTTATAAAATGTAAAGGAAGATAAAGTGACTTCGACTAGAATCAAAAGTGCAAGAAGATACTATAAATTAAAAAGACATGGTGCTGAAATAAATAAATATGGTGATTCATACGTACATTTCACTCGAAAACTTTTTTCTCAATACGCTAGATACTTTGAGTAATATGAGTTTGTACAAATTGAACACATGGAATCTAACATTGAAAATCCCTATTTATAATGAAAACAAAATAAATGTAACGAATGGTATTTTCTCCACTGCTTGACATGTTTCACTTGCATGCACTTCGCTCATTACTTGACTTCCACGTGTTTTCTTATAATTGATCACGCTAAAAAAAATTACTTAGCCTTGTTTCAAACTTCTCTATCGAAATAGCATAAATTCTCCAAAATATACTAAGTCCTAATATTGTATTGAAGAAGTGAAAACCATGTAGCTATCCTTCAATCGAAATCTTTTTAGCAACTTTGTTAGTCGAAATACTACCAATTTCACTCAATTCTTCTAAACATCGTTTCAATCTTTCTTGATTTGTCAAATCCATACTAGGGTGAATTTTTCTAGCTAAGAGATACCCTCTGCAATGTAGGCGAGTTTTGCCCCTGTAATATATTTTTTTGAATTCTCACCCTAAGCGTACAATTTGAACACTAAATTTGGGGGGTAAATAAAAATTATATATCACAGGGGGTAACTTGTGTACTTATGGGGCAAAAGACATAGAATTTTAACATTTCAAGGGGGATCCAAATTTTTGTTTACAAGGGTAAACCGAATCTCGAATATATTGCAGGGGGTATTATATATTTAACCCCTTATATTTTATGGGATTCCATGATTAATTTATACTTTTCATTAAATAGACTAGCTATTCTAAGGACTTAATTATTTTGAAAAAATAACCATAACGAAGAAATGTCTTTTATTATTAATAAATAATTCGATACAAGTACCAAGTTCTAATAAAAACTATTGGCCTCTAGAGGTTACACCAACAACCTCCCACTAACATTAGAGCCAATCAGGCACACGTGTAATACTCATAGATATAGTATATTCATCATGCTTGTGTTGTGCAAGAGGCTATGGAAGAAAGAATGTCTAAAAAAAGTGGTTTATGGTGGTTATGGTTTGCCCACGACGGCAAGAGACCATGTATGGTGTTGTTTGAACGTTTACGATGGTTTAGAGAACATGCTCACATGAGGTGAGAGGTTCTATATGTGAGCGCAATACTTATGGTATGGGTGATCTTTTGTGTAAGTTATGACCTCCCTTTCTTCCGTTAGGGGAAGTATTTATAGAGGCTCCTGGGCCTAAGACTTAGGAAATCTTATGAGGTGGTAATCTTTGCCTCTTGACTGGGGGAGGTGGTTGACTACCTATTCTTCAGAAAGTCGTGGTTTGAATCAATCTGGATAACTGGTGGAGGATAGTGGCATTATGCAAATGTCTTATTAGGAGGGCGAAAAATACTAATTATGAAAAATATTCAAGCTCGGGTGCGAAAATTGTTTGAAAGAGACTAGTGCTTGGGCGAAAAAAAGATGGTTTGGTGAGTTAGATTGTTTTTAAGTGGGATCACTTTATTGCAAAAAGGTGTTTATTAGAATCGAATTAAAGTCATTGGATGAAGGTGAACATGTAAACACAAGTCATAAGACAAGCACCTTAGGACTCAGAATAAAGGGGCATTCGCCCATTCATTCCTCCTTCATCACTTAGGGATCGTGGCATTCAATTGCATTTATTATTAAAAAAACTTTTGGAAAAGACCTTGGTGTTGACTAAGGGTTTATTTGCATTTAAAATCGAAAATCGGCTCGAGTGTGAAAAGAGTTTGAAAAAACTTGGTGCTGACCAAAGGTTTGATTGATTTTGAATTATATTTATTGAAAATGGTTTGAGGAACCTATAATTTATTTGCAAAAATTGTGACTGATCGGTGAATTATTTATTGAGAAAAGCCCCTAAATATTGACCAAGCATCTTTTATTTAAAATTGATTTTGGTTTGAAAAAGAGACTTGATGTTGATCAAGTATTTTGACTTTTTGAATTGAAAATAGTTTGATTTGATTTGAGTTTAAAAATGGACTTGATGTTAATCAAGTGTTTTTTTTTGCATTTATTTGAAATTGATTTATTGAGTGAAAAGACTTGGTGTTGACTAAATATTAAAGGGTTAAGTATGTTTTTTGTCCCTATAAATATCTCAAATTTCATTGTTAGTCCCTATTAAAAAAATGACATATTTTAGTCTCTATAAAATTTTTATGCATGCAGTTTTAGTCTCTGCTATTTTTAAAAAATTTTGAAAACAGATTAATTACCCTTAAAATTTTAAATTTTTGAATAATTTTTTTCATACGTTTTTAGAATACTATAATTTTTTTTTACCAAATTATAGAATTTTTTATAATGATAAGAATTAAATATGATTTTTTTTAAATTTCAAAAGATAATGATAAAAGTAATGCAAATCTCGACTTAGAAATCAAATTTTGAATTTTTTTTTCGAAAAACTTTTTATAATGTTATAAACATGTTTGTAAAATAATCATTCAAAAATACACATCGGTTTAATCGTAGGAACTAAAACTACGTGCCTAATAATTTTATGGGGACCAAAATATGTCATTTTTTTAATAGGGACTAAAAATGAAATTTGAGATATTTATAGGGACCAAAAACATACTTAACCCAATATTAAATTATTGTGAACGATTGAGTTTAAAGATGATTGATTGATTTGAAAATTTACGAAGATGGGTGAAGCGCTTTTGAAAATCACTTGATGTTGATCAAACATTTTTATTTATGAATGGTTTAAGAAAAATGCATCAACATAATAAAATAAATTAAGAAAAATAAAGCAATAAAAGTAATAAAGCCAATAAAAAAATAAAGGGGAGATAGGCACACTATCAATACAAGGTGCGGGCAATTAAAGAAAATTAAAAAAAAATACGCTTATTAAAAAAAAAAATACGAAAAATGAAACAAGTAAAGCACAAAAGAAATAATAAAAGGGAGAGAGATGCACTATTAATTCAAGTATGAATGGAAAAAGAAATAATAAAAATAAAGTGATGCACTATCAATATAAGAACTAATGGCACGGAAGAAATAATAAAAATAAAGGGATGCACTATACAAAAAAAACATAAAAAAAATAATAAAGGGAGTGAGAAATATTAATTAATTAATTATTTGAACTAAAAATAAATTAAAAAAATAGTTTTGGGTTTTTAATATGTGAGCAAATGAAATTTAATAGGTGCATGAGAAAAAAATAAAATCAAAAAGTAAAATGGCAAAGCAATAAACAAAACAAGAAGAAAAAATAAAATAAATAACATGGAGTGCAAATTCTAAAGGTGTGTTTGGTTCGGGATAGATGAAGGGGAGGAGAGAGAATATTTCTAATTAAATGCGTTTGGTTCAAATTTTAAGAGGGGAGCAAAACCCCCTCCAAAACACATTTTTATTGAGGGGATTTGGAGGAGAGGGGAGGGGATGGAATCTTAACATTAATATTTTAAAAATTATTATAATTACTATAATATCCTCAGTTTTATTTTAATATTTCATAATTATTTATTTTCTTTTGTATTACTGCTCTCTTCTGTGTGATTTTTCTCGATTGCTTCTATCAACTTATTATTATTATTCTCTACCTTCAAATTATTTTGAAATATTTGTCCTTAATATAAATCATAACCATTGTACTTTTTTTTATAACTCTTTTATGTTTATTTATATGTTTTTCTAATTTTGTTATGTATTCTATCATATTTTTTTATATTAAATTTTAAATATTTCATTTTAATTTTTTATTTATTTTATTAAAATATTTAAACCATTTATATTTAATAATAAATTATTTTATGTATTTGATGTGTTAAATAATTCATTACAATTTAAAAGTTGTTATCAATATATATTTTAATTTATTTTTGAACATTTTATTCGAATTAAATGAACTCAATTTGTTAACATTACGTAATAAATTATAACTTTTTAGTCACTCAATATTAGAAATTTTACTAACAAAAAAATATGTATAAATTTTTCACATTTGAATATCATATTGTATCACTTATATAAGATAATAAGGATAAAAATGTAAATTAGTATTAATAAAACCTCTTCCCTCCCCTCCTTAACCAAACATTTTTTTAATTAAAATTCCTCCCTTCCCCTCCCCTCCCCTCGTTTGAACCAAACACCTATCTGAATAAAAAAATTCCCTCCCCTTCTCTCCCCTCCATTAAAATCCCTCCCCTCCCCTTCCTCTTCCCCTCATTTGAACCAAACAGACCCTAAAATGGGTGTATAAAGAAAAATAAAAGGGATAAGGAAGGTCCAAGTTGCTCGACCCAGCAACATTCAAAAAAAAAAAAGAGCAACATGAAACAAATGGCTAGGATTAAATATGAGTTTCTCTTCGAGAACAACAGCAAAGCTCATCCTTTATTTTGGTCATAACTTGCTCAAATTTTCATGGAATTAAGCAAATGAATAATAAAAAGTCATCTACTCGATCTCACGAACAACATGTAATATTCAGAATTAAAAAATAAATAACAAAAATACGAAATATTAATTCCCATTTCACCAATTTTACTCACGGAGTTTCAAGAACACTTTAAACTTTTGATTTTGAATTAATAACGTTTCCATACAAAATAGTGATAATTAAAATATTAATTAAGTGCAACAAGAATAAATATACAAAAGAATTAAATAAGTAACAAGCATTAAAAGCCTACCTTGATAATAAAAAGTGACTTGAAAATAATGGAGAGAAATTTGTGCAAAATTTCGGTTTGTTTTTGTGAGTGATTCTTGGTGTCATTTGTGAATGATAATGAGTTTATTTATAGGCTCTAAAAAGGGTAATATAAGAATTAAGAAAAAAGAGGCGAGAAAGGTTTTTGTAATTGGAAGAATTTTGCTAAAACATCGTTTTTAAAATATTGAGCAAGATGTTAAAACATCTTGTTCTCTGTCATAACAAGTCCATCTGTTATGTATTTTGATAGATGTTCTGCCAAATGTTGTGAGATCCTACACCAGAACATTTTGACAGTTCAGACTGGTTTTTAACCTTAAAATATTTGATTGAAAAATATGAGAATCTAAAATATTCAGATACTCATTACAGGCGCAGACAATCAAGGAATGTTTAGGACAAATGCAGATTAGTCTCGGTTTTTAGAAAAAGAATGTTTGAGATTTATTTTAGAAAACTAAGATTTGATTTGTTCTTATTACGTGTAAAGATCTTGCAGATGTTTTCAGAAAGGAGAAGATTGGATTTAATTTAAAGTCCAAGCTCATAGTGCAAAAGTCTATAAAAAGGAACTTAGAAAACCTAGTTTTGTAGGCATTCACATGAGGAAACTTGTGGGTGCAATAACGGTTGTTGTTTTTGTATTCTCTCAAGTTCTTCTTGTGTTCTGTTATTTGTGTCATTCATGTATCTTCTGATACATTGAGGTGGACGTGCGTTCTCACTCTCGAATCTTTTAAGAAAGAGAGTTGAGTATTGTTCTTGATCAAAGCTTTTAAGCAAGATCAAGTATTGTTCTTAGTTAAGGTGCTTGACTAAGTATTTTTATTGGAAAGTGTAATCTTTCTATTTGGGTTCCATTGGTCACGGGGTGTGAGACTGTTATTATCACTGTGGTGATTGGAGGTGACATATCGATTTCTCATATCTAGATGTTGATTGCTAGGTAGAATTTACATTAGTAGGGATTAGGAGAGAAGTTGTAAACTTGAACTAATTAGGCTTCGAACTAGTACTACTAATAGTGGATTTTCTTTCTGATTTAGTAGCCCCCAGATTAGGTGTTATTGCACTGAACTAGGTTAACAATTATTGTGTTCTTTATCTTTCTGCATTTAGTTTTCAGTTTGATAATTGTGTTGTAAGTCAGCAGATGTTATAACATCTGTGTTGACATTGTGAATTGTTAAGACATATGTTTTTACATGTGTTGTAAGTGCCAGATATATATATATATATATATATATATATATATATATATATATATATATATATATATATATATATATATATATATATACACACACACACACACACACACACACACACACACACATATTCTCTATGCAACCATTTCATCCTCGATAAATATGCGTGGGAAAATATGACCACACCACCAATGATCTTGATCTCGTATTGAACTCTTCGAAATGCTTGAGTACCCCAAGGTAAAAAGGTATAAATACTGACAGTCCTAGAACCACATGTCACAACACTCTACTAAGGTGTTATGAGTTACAAGGAAGACTTTCAATGCACATGTTTCCAATGCTATTGGCCTCACAACTATCTCAATCTCTTCGACTAAGGACCAAACTTAAAGCACACATGAAAAAACCCTCATTCCAACAATGAGGCCCAAGGATTTATGGGGCAATAGTTCTAGGCCGCTTATAAGAATCACATGTCAAGGCCCTAAAGTAAGCGCTCTGAAGGAAAAGAACAAAGAAACATGTACGACTTCACTAAATCTTGGAGCATACAGTTCCAACCTGCTGTCAACTTTCCACCATCATATTTAATCAGACGATAATATGCACGAAACGACGGATAAAGCGCAAGAATTTTTAACTGGTCTCTTTTTATAAAGTCTTTCACATGTCGAGACTCTATAATTATACTCATTCTCACACTCATCTTACTTCTCATTCATTCTCTAACTTAGACGTTTGAGTGACAATTTTTCATATGTGCTATACTCCCACACTGAAAGCACAGTCCATCGCATTCGAGTCCTACTTCACTTTATTATTAACTTTTTCTTTATTGACTTAAATACACTTTTGGTCCCCCTATTTTGATATTTTTTTAATTTTTAGTCTCTCTATTTTAAAATCCAGTGTTTTGGTCCCTAAACTTTACATATGTTTGTTGACCTCCCCTCCAATTTTGCAAATGTGGCAGTAATGAATAGGATTAAAAAATAATTTTTAATAAACAGGTAACAATGACTAGGATAATTTATTAATTTGTTTATTTAATTAATTTTTACATAATTAATTAATTATCTGAAATCAAAAGTCAATTATTTAGAAATTAATTAATTGGAATTTTAAGCTAAAATTTATGGGGTCAAGTCACTTCAACATATTAAAAATCCCCAAGAATATAACTTGTGGGGAGTTGTGAACTATATAAACACTAATACTTTTTGTTGTGAAATCGATATGGGACTTAAGTCTAGAAGTCAAATATTACTACAATGGAGCTGACTCCTGTGCTTACAATTACACTGACCCTAAATTTTAATTTTATCCACTACACTTCACTGTTAAATTACTACTTCACAAGCATGAAAGCAGGTACTAGATTACAAGATCAAGGGAAAAGCTCTATGTTGATTTACTGTTTTTCGTTATTTTCTCGTGTTTTTGCTATTGCACAATTACCATGGAAGGAATAACGAGCTTTGTGTTAATGAGTTTAGCTTTCGTCAACATATACTTTTGGCATGCAGAACTCAAAATTCCTTTAATTTGTATCAAAGATGAGCCGCAGTGAGTTAATTATCGATGACAATCAAGTTAAAGAGACTCCATTACCTGGACTTAGAGATTGGGCAACAGAATATCAACAGCAGTATAATAATGGTGTTGCATAGGCTGGTGAATTATTAGTTAATAAGGCATTTTCAACAAGCTGGAAACAATATTCACTTCCAAGTATTTTATATATTGGCTTTCATTAAGTTATAAAAACCAAGACTTATCAGAATTTAGTTTTTATTTTCTAACCGTATAAGTAAAGAATAATGAAGATGCATGTCCTATAAATGTTTGTATTCCACCTTATCTTCAGGAATATCATCAAAGTTTTGTATTAAGTTTATCCCTATCTATATAGGAAACATGTGTTAGTATGTGTTCTATCTAGTCATAGGGATGTCAACGGGACAGAGAATGTTTGAAGGATGCTTCACCTCTTTCCACCCCCCCCCCCAAATTTACTCTTCGTCCCCGATCTCCGCCACGGGGAAATATTTTTCCCATCCTCATCCCCACAGAGATCAAATCTTAAGAAATTTTTTATACTTTTCGATCGAAACTATGACACTAGTAATTCGTTATTTTTTTCCTTTTAAAAAAACACATATATTTGGCATCATTCTTTTTAAAAAAATAAAAATACATCTTGCATCAATAAAAAACAAAAGCAGTTATTGTTGCTAATTTTTTTTGCAAAAAAATATTAACAAAACTTGTTGTTTTCATGCTTTCGCTAATTTACTACCATAGTACTCCCGTCGTCCAGTGCAAGTAGTTGATTATGTGTGAGTGTGACAAATCCATAACTACTAATTTATTAATTGAATGAAAAACATATTATTAATGGAGGTAAAGTGAATTTAAAGAGTAATTAGCATAAATGCAATGAAGAAAAAGAGAGTGGTTGTGGTGATGATGATGAAAATAGAGGAGATGATGAATGAGGAGACAAAGATAATTGAGAAAAAAAAGGATATGGTGTGTCATTCTATGTATTGAATTCACTGTTTTAGGGTTGGGTATTTGGGTAGTGAAACAATACATTATAAAATAAAACATAAAAATTAAAAGATCCACTAATGACTCTTCATTTTCTAATACATTAATATTTTTTTATGTAAAATTATATAATTATATATTTTATAAATTATAAAATTTAAATAATATGGTCGGAGTCGGGGAATCCACAGAGTCGAGGGTTCTTTCCCAATCTCTGCTCTAAAGTGTCATCGGATGAACTTTTCCCTCTATCCTCGTCCCCGTGGAGAAAAAATTCTCAACTTCGATGCTCTGAACAGATAATTTCCATAAAGATCTCCATTAACAGATGCAAATTGGCATCTATAGTTCTATCACTTTTCTATCCATTGGGTAATCTTTTGAATACAGTACTGAATGTTTTTATATCTAGATTTCCATTAAAATTTATCAAAGTTCTAAGAGTTGAGTCCTAGCGCAACAATAGGATTAACTAACAGACAGGGGCGGTTCTATAGCCCTGCAAGCTCGGGCACGCGCCCGGGCTCAACCCCTACTTTCTTTGTATTTTCCCCAATTTAATAGTCGATTTTTAAATGAAACCAAGGGAAAAATTAGTAAAAATAAAGGTGTAAAAATTAAAACAGATGAATACCCAATGGTCCAAACAGACCTAACCCAATTAATTATTTATGACTTAGAATAGAAATTAAAAAAAAAAAACTAATCAGAATGGCTGCTCCTCTCTTTATCTTCTGACTGTTCATATTTCTCTCTTCCCTTACGTCACTTTCACGTTTCAATTCAAGCAGCAGAACAGCAGGTAATGTGCTTCTCTTAATTTTTTTCTTATTATAACAATTCTATTATTATATTATATATATATATATATATATATATATATATATATATATATATATATATATATATATATATATATATATATATATATATATGTTCATTCATTAATCATATACTTTCTTAAACTTTTCTTCTTTATATAGTTACAGTAGGGTAAATTGCAATTGCAATATAGGTTGTTCAATTTGGTCAATTTCAATTATCGTATCGCAAATTGCAATTGCAATATAGGATGTTCGATTTCACATACAGGATAGGTAATTAAATAAGGTATTGTACTGTACTGCAAATGACATATAAGTTTAAATTTTTATTATTTTTAAATTGTTTGTTCATTGAATTCATAAGACAATTTTAAATTATTATTATCTTATTATATATTTTTTATATCATAGCAAAATAGTTTAATTTTTTTTAGAATCTAATGTTTATATTGTAGTTTTTATTTTAACAGAAACTCTACTCTTTTTTTCTTTCTAACATAGTATCAAAGATTTTGGTTAATTTAATAGGTCATTCATAATAGTAAAATTCTCTTTTAATTTTTTTGTTACGATTTATTTATTTCAATTATTCGGTCTAGTCAATTTGTGTGTTACAAATTGTTTATCTAAAAATTCTTTTCAGTGAATCATTAAATTTTAGAGATGAGGAGGTTTTTGGTTCCTAGAACAAGTATTGAGAAAGTGAATGTTAAGCAACGGAAGCCGAAGTAGAAGAAACACCCCCTTAATGTGGCCAACGAGTTTAATCCAAATGAGATTGTGCGTGATCTAGGATGTAGGAAACAAATTCACGAGTATGCTCCCGATATTCAAGACCAAGTGAGGAGGGCATATATATTGAAGGGTCCAACGCAACCAGATTTAGCAAGATTTACTCGTACTCAATTTGGGAAGCCTTCAAGAGCATTTTGTAAAGCTTGGTATAAGCGTTATACATGGATTGAATACAGTGAGTCAAAAGATGCAACTTATTGTTTCTATTGCTTTCTCTTTAAGCCTCCCGGGAGGGCCGAACACTTTGGTTATGAAGTCTTCAACAAAGACGGATTTAAAGATTGGAAGCATGCATCTAAAGGCTTTAAAGATCATATTGGTAGTCATGATAGTAAGCACAATTCATGTATGAAGCACTATGATGATTATAATAATCAAAGATAAAGTGTGACAAGTATCTTTGCTAGAGCAACTAGGGAATCAGAAGAATTGTAAAAGATCTGTTTGACCGGTTTTGTGAAGGAAGTAACATTGTGCTGGATTGCTTCTCATGTCTTGACCCTGAGAACTCTTTTTCCAAGTTTGATGTTGATAAGCTTGCTCGTCTTGCTAATATTTATCATGTAGACTTTTCTGATAATGACCGTGGAACAATAAGGGAGCAACTTGAGACTTATGTACATCAAGTGAAAAGGCATGCTTCCTTTACTTCTTGTGAAGATGTTCAAAGTTTGACTATGAAGATGGTTCAAACTGAGAAATATTTGGTATTTTCATTGGTCTACAAGCTCATTGAGTTGGCTTTGATATTGCCGGTGTCGATAGCATCCGTTGAAAGAGCTTTTTCAGCAATGAAGATTATCAAATCTAATTTGTGCAGCAAGATCAACGATGTGTGGCTCAACGACTTGATGATATGTTACACCGAGCGGAAGATATTCAAGTCACTTAAAGATGTTGATATTATTCGAACATTCACCGCAAAGAAGTCTCAGAGAAGACATTTACCTCTTAATTTTATTTAGCACACTATTCGCAGGTTAGGCTTCATTTATCTTATGTAGCACACTTTATGACTATTTATATATTGTTACATGTAAAATTCAGTTAAATTTTTTGCCCAGACTATATAATATTCCTAGCTCCGCCACTGCTAACAGACGAATCCTTTTTCTATAATTTTGGACTCTGGTTTGTGAATTGAAGGCTTTTCCCGGAGTTAGATCTGAACATGGGTGAATGAATTTGTAACCAAAAGACAACAAAATGGAACAGTTGATGACCAATGGGTTGATGAACTATAAAATTTATGTGTTAATTACTGGGAGATGCAATTAGAATTTCTAGACTTACGTCCCACAACGATTTCAAAAGAGAGAGTATTAGTATTTATATAGTTGACAATTATCCAACGTCTTGTATTCGAATTTGTAATATGTTGAAGTAACTTGGCCTAAGGCCCAAAAATTTTAGTAAAATTTCTAATAATAAAGTTTTTTTTTTTAATTTTAGATAATTAATTAATTATGTAAAAAAATTGATTAATTAATTAAGTAATAAATTATCCTACTGATCATTGTTATTTTAATAATAAAAATACGCATGTAAAATTCTATAAAGTTGAATTCAAAAATACATTTTAAGCCTTCTTTATTCTTAAACGAAACAAAAAAATGATAATATATCTGATTTATTATATAATTTAGACAAATTAACTATTCATTATATGTAAAAAATTAAAATATCTATTTATAAATATTTTTGGAGACATAGTTCTTTACTTGAGAATTCATCTTAAACAAAAAAATAAATAACATCCACCTACTCTCCTCTTAAAGAAAACAGTCAGATTTTTTTCTCCATTATTACTAAAAGAACTTTCGGATTTATCATACACAGTCTATTTTTTCTTCATATTACTAGAAATTACAACTTTTAACATCCACCTACTCTCCTCTTAAAGAAAACTTAGCCAGATTTTTTTCTCCATTATTACTAAAAAAACTTGTGGATTTATCATAATAGTCGATTTTTTTCTTCATTATTTACTACTCCCTCCGTTCCTTTTTAAGTGTCGTTTTAGAAGATTTTTTTTGTTCCTATTTAAGTGTCGTTTTATAATTTAATGTTATAATTTGTCATTTATACCCTTATTTTCTTATTAACTCCACCTTAAACTTTTCAATTAGTTATTGGAAAAAGAGAGTTTATGATTGAATTTATTTGGAAAGAGAAAAATAAATAAGGGTATACTAGGAAAATTAACTCTAATAATCCACTATCTTGGTTGAAGAGCTTTTTGCTAAAACGACACTTAAAAAGGAACGGAGGGAGTAAAAATTACAAATTTATTGACCAAGGTACAAAAGCGAAATAATGAAAAAGTAATTAATGAAAGAAGGGGTCCAAATACAAATATAGTAAAGTGGTCAACCCCGTAGAGTGTCTGTTTATGTAACGCATTTTTCGTCATAACCTGAATTCAGAAAGTTTGGCTGTATAACTCTCACAACAAATAACCTCAATTTCATTAAATAAACACAACCGTTCTCTCTCTCTCTCTCTCTCTCTCTCTCAAATTTCACTTCTCTTCCATATCCTTTGAGTTTTACTCCTATCTTTTATCTTATCTCTCTCACACTAACTTCCAACAAACTTTCCAATTTCAACAAAATAGTCTCCAAATGAAACTATTTTAAAGCTTTCATTTCTTTGCAAGTGTACCGTACAGCGCATCTCACCGGATCTCGCCCCATTTTTATTTTTTCTTAAGTTTCTATCTACTGAGTCAGTATGAGTCAACTCGGTTTCATATTACACGAATCGCTCCGTCCTCAGAGAGAACCAAGAACCTTACTCGGTTTATTAACAGAACAAATGGACGGTGCAGATTCATCAACAACGAGGCGACGTAGTCTGAAAGAGCGGTTCAGATTCACCGGTATCGGTGGTTGCTGTGGCGCCACCTGGGTTTTCCGTCCAATTATCCGACACGAACATCACCACAACCAACAACAACAACAGCAACAACAGCGGCAAGAGGAAGCAAGAGAAGGAGAAGCTAATGTGGAGCAACAAGAACTTCAGGTCCAAGATCCGAATCCGGATCCGTCTAGTTCTTCTGGGATGAATCTTGCGGCGGCATTGGCGGCGGAGCGACAGATGAGGGGAACGGAGGAAACTAGCGGCGGAGAAAGAGCGACGCCGTGGAGAGTTTCGTTGATGAAACTGTTGGAAGAAACGGAAGTGGAAAGTGAGAGTACTACGACGACGACGGTTATGGAGGGGAGTGATTCGGTGTGCTGCGTGTGCATGGGAAGGAAGAAAGGTGCAGCGTTCATACCGTGTGGACACACTTTTTGTAGAGTGTGTTCAAGGGAACTGTGGTTGAATCGAGGGAACTGTCCCCTTTGTAATCGTTCTATTCTCGAGATTCTCGATATTTTCTGAAACTCATTATTACTACCCATTTTCCTCATTATTTTCCTCATTCTCTATTTTTTTAAGATAAAAAGTTCTCATGAGTATTTCATTTAAGGTAATAATAGTCCATGATTGTTTTCATTCTGAAAATTTACTATATTTTGAAATTTGTGATTTGTGATTAGAATTAGTTTATACGATTGTGGCAGATTTGCATATACTTTCGATTGGAGAGGTGTGAGTTTAGATTCGAACTCGTGATATCGAACATTCAACTATGTGCACACAAATTCACAACATTTCATTTATTCACGTGGTTTAAATATGTCACATCTCACTTATTCATCTTTAAATTATGGAATTTTAACCATTAAATTACTTAAAAAATAATTATCATTCATAATACATTTGATCACACCTTTGAATATTAGTTATAATTTAATTCTCTGCAGTCAAAATCCTATATATTTAGGTATTCAAGTGTATCTGACCAAGATCTATGATTGAAAATTGGTAATTATGAAGAAAAAAAATCAAGTCTATTTTTTAACTGTGCGATCGAGATCAAATGCCCAATGTTATTTTAATTAGGTGAGAAAATTTTGACCATACGGTATTCAATTTCTTACAAATGAGTTGCTAGATGCTTTCAAATATATGAGGCGCGGTTGCCTTTAATGAGGTCATGGGATAATTTGGAAAAAGGCTGTGTACTTGTGATTGAGTTTATGATGATGAATAGTGTGTTTATAAATCTTAAGTTAAAGTGTGAAATTGAAAACTTATTTTGGACTATGAAAAGTGCACAATGAATTGAAATATACAGTGATTCCAAACGTATTGTAAGAGATAAGAAAAAGAGAAACTATCATTTGCAAAGTTCAGTAATCATCTACACTGATTTGTTTAAAGTTCCATTGTTACATTCTGACAACTATTTCTTTATGAGCTGTGTTCAATCGGACCACTACTCCCAGCAGTTAGAGCATCTCCAACCGTGAACCCATTTTTGGGTTCCTTGCGGGACCTATTAAGCCACGTCAGCTTGAAGCAACTCAACTAATTTTTCACTCCAATGATGCAACTCTTAAGAACCCATATTGAGTCCCACAATTTTACTTTATTTATTAATATTTTATTCATATTAAATTTTATAGCAATTAAAATAATAATTTAAATTATTTAAATTTAAATTGATATAAAATAAATAAAATTCAAATTAAACTTATAATTTAAAATGATAATTAATATTAATCTCAAATACATGACATATAATTAAAAACAATAAAAATAAATAACATCACATAATAAATTAAACTTAAACTTCATCATCTACATGTCCAAAACGTTCCCAAATATACTCGACTAAATTTCCTTGAAGTTGACGATGAACTTGTTTTTCTCGAATACTTGCTCTTCTTTGTAGTCTTGTTGCAAGATTCGGATGAGGACCGCTAAATGTTTCGGTTGTTGAGTTGTTGTCATCCACATTATCATAAGAGTAATCAAAATTACCTCCATATGTATGTCGTTCGTCTTCAACAATCATGTTGTGCAATATGATGCATGCATATATGGTATGCTTGAGGGTGTCCATGTGTCAGGCACGTGCTGGGCCACGTATAATTGCAAATCGAGATTGAAGCACTCCAAATGCCCGCTCCACATCTTTTCTAGCTGATTCTTGATGTTGAGCAAATAACTTTTTCTTTTCTCCCTATGGCATTGAAATGGTCTTGACAAATGTAGCCCACTCAGGATATATACTATCTGCTAAATAATACCCCATATTATATGGTGTCCCATTGATTGTATATTGCACATTGGGAGCATGTCCTTCCAAAATATCGTTAAACATGTTAGATTGGTTTAACACATTAATGTCATTGTTTGAACCTGCAATACCAAAAAAAGCATGCCAAATCCATAAGTCTTGTGATGCCACTACTTCAAGCATGATTGTGGGCTTACCATGATCACCTCGACAAAACTGTCCTTTCCATGCAACAGGACAATTTTTCCATTCCCAATGCATACAATCAATGGAACCCAACATACCTGGAAAGCCACGTGACTCTCCCATTTGTAAAAGATGTTCAACATCAGTGTTGTTAGGCTTTCTCAAATACTCAGCCCCAAATACAGCATTCACGCCCTGAACGAATCTTTGTAAGCACTCAATTGAAGTGCTTTCACCGATTCGAACATACTCGTCTACAATGTCAGCAGCAGACCCATACGCCAACATACGAATAGCAGATGTACATTTCTGCAATGGTGAAAGACCCATTTTACCAGTTGCATCGACCCTTATTTGGAAATATTCATCATGATTTCCAAGGGCATCTACAATTCGAAGAAATACATGCCTATGCATTCTGAACCTTCTTCGGAATTGAACATCTGTGTATACTGAATTTTCCGAGAAGTAGTCATTGAACAATCGATTATGCCCTTCTTCACGACCTCGATCTATCGTTGTTCTTTTCTTTGGCCTAGAGGAACTTCCAGATTGAAGTTCATTCTGAAGCTCTTGTTCTTCATCACTGTCGTCCATAAATTCTTCTTCAACCAACTCCCAAAATTCTTGATCGTAATTATCTGAATCATCTGAATCCATTTTAGTAAATAATGAGAGAAGAATAAGATGAGAATGAGAAAATAATGACATAAGTGGTAGTATATATATATATATATATAATAGTTTGAATAACGGCTAGTTTGAATAACGGCTAGTTTGAATAACGACTAGTTTGAATAACTGCTAGTTTGAATAACATAATATTTATTATAATTTAAAGTGGTACTAATGACCATGTTACATAGGTGTTGATAAATTAAAGTGGTACTAATGACCATGTTACATAGGTGTTGATAAATTAAAGTGGTACTAATGACCATGTTACATAGGTGTAGATACTAACTACATTCCATATTTTTTTTCATCTTATTACAATATTTTTCATGAATATCTCGTTGACTATCGCTCATAATAGAAGTGTCTTTCATCATTAGTTGCACTACCTTTAATTCTATCTCGTTCTCCTTACTTTGCGCTAGTCTTTCCATTGTCACTGCTCTTTTATTCCTTGCATCTTGCGTTGCATTTGGAATTTCCTTTGCCTTTCCCTTCCTTTTTGCTGCTTTTTGTCCCATTGGACGCTCCATTGGTGATGATGAGTTAAACTCATAACTTGAAGGTGTATTTGGGTTCTCCGATGATGCCTCACTAGCATAAGTCTTTGTTATTTTTGAAGAACTTTCAATCGATTCTCTCATCCATTTAGGTTCATCTTTTAACAATCTCCATGCGTACTCAAGGTTGAATGTTGTACCTTGATCCTGAGCAAAAAATGCATTTGCAGCGGCCATGACATCGTTCTCCGATGTCCCACTTTTCTTTCCATTAACAGCTTGTTTGTAACACCCAACAAATTTTTGAACCAAGCCATTTATTCGATGCCATCGACATTTTAATTGTCCTTTTAACTTTTCCCGCGATTGCCCACGATACTGGTTATAATTGGCAGCGACTCTTACCCAAAAACTCTCAGCCTTTTGATCAACTCCCACAATTGGATCCTTTGAAACATTGAGCCATGATTGGATAAGTAGTATATCCTCATCCCTTGTAAATTGCTCTCGAGATTTTTTTTTAACAACAACCCTTTCTTCTTTTTCAGTACCAACTTGAGTAGAAAATGGTGGCATCGGTGGAATTTGAGAATTTTGAGGATTAGGATTTTGATAATTTTGCATGAAATTGAACATAGCTTGTTGATAATGAAAATGATTAGGATCCATTTGACCTAAACAATTGTAATTTGAAGTAAAAAAAATGGAAATTTGAATTAAAATGATGAAATTGTGAGAGAGAAAATTGAAATTGAAGAGAAAATAAAAGTGTTGGTAAAATTTGTGTTGGTTAATTTTTTTCACAAAACTATATTTATAACAAAAAAAATAACTAAAAAAAAAAAGAAAAAAAAAAGTAACTAGCCGTTGTTAACGGCTACTTTTAATATTAAAATCAAAAAAAAAAAATAAGAACCGTTGTATGTTTCTTACACGATGGCCAGCTGGAGCTCTGCTGCAAAGAAAAAGTTGAATTGAAATGCATGCCATGCTGGCAAACTCCCATGACGAACCACCGCTGGAGGTGGTCTTAGGATTGAACGACTTATTCATGCAAATTTAACGGTTTGATTAAAATCACACGGTCTTCATTTTAGTAAAGTATTTTTAAGTTATAAAATAAAAATTGCTTTTTCAAATCCATCAGATCAAGATCAGACAGCTGAAAATTGTTTAACTGTGTGATTGCGTGAAAACGTGACTGCAGTGGATTCTAATTCATGCTGAATCATATGAAAATCAGGACCTAGAATATGAGACATAAAATTAAGCGGATTGAATATTGTTAAAATAATAGAAAAGAGTTATTTTTAAATTTTTTTAAAAAACAATGGTCAGATACGATAATTTTCGTTTTGGAATTTGGTGTCCGATGTTAGGATCGACTAATTTGGAAAATCAATTCCACTAACTATAGAGGAAGGTTCCATTAAAGGCATAGAAAAATTATGTATGAATTGTTCTAACTTATTACAGAAATTATTAATACATTTGAGATTTGAATCTAAGAGCTTGAGAGAAGTACACTCTTAAGTCTCAAGTCTTCATCATCATAACTTTTCTAGTTAGTGATGACTCGATAAGGACCTTATTTGGGAGTTAAATTTCCCGTACATTATTTTTATATACGTTGGTCATCCTCAATACTAGATCTTTGAAAATGAACTCACGGAGACCACCCTCTTGTTGTATTTTGACGTCATTCTTTACTTGATTACAATCTCACTTATAACGACCCAATTTCAATTATTTTAGAGGAGGTCCAACTCTTCTCTGTATTCGCCTTTGCTGATTTTTCTTGGTAAATGGGCGATGTTATCCAACTTATCTCTCATATCTCAATAGGGATCATGATCTCAGTCGTAGGTGAGCCGAAAGAGAGTTTCCCATATGAACGGACGTGGAATGGTTCTATACATCCAGTTCCCTTTGAATTATTGAGCCCACATCTAAGTTCCTTCAATAGGACATGATTTATAACATCACAAGTAAATTTATCTAAAAGTTTAATTGGAATATACATAGTCGATACCATAAACTTTTAAAACTATAAAATAAAATTCATCTCGAATACATTGAAACGCAATGTACCATAATAATGTGAACTTTGATACATCTGAAATTATATTTATATTAAAACAAGATAAAGTCTTGAACATAATTAACAAGACCAACTGGTAAATGAAAAAAATGAAAGCTCTGAAGCTCCAATCATTCTGCAACCTTCTTACTTTGTCCATGTGTCTATTTGAAAATGAAAAATATGAGAAATGAGACCTACTTGTTTCGGGGAGCTCTTTTCTAAATCCTTAATGGTTAGTAAAATTTGGAAGATATTTTTCAACAACTAATCGTCATAACAATCTTGATAGTTGAACATACAATCAATATCTTGTTCATTTAAATTCTCAAGGACACTCTAAGGTTAGTTGTCTAAAGGTCTGGTCAACAGATTGATATTAAAAGTATATCAACATATGTATCAGTTCTTATACTCACTTGATCAGTTCATACATTTATAGGATTACTCATACTTACTATAGAGACGCTAGATTTGTAAGGTTACCAAACTATCAAAAATCAATTATTTGATAAACAGGGTTCAGTAGAAATATATTGATTATTATGCTATATTTTCTAGTTTACTAAGAATTGTGCCTGGATTAAAAGGCATCATGGGGTACTTACATCCGGCAAAACAAATAACACAAAATATATATTTAATTCTTTTCTAATTTTGAAAACTATTTGATAATAACCACTTAAAATACTTTCGTAATATATTTAATCAATAAAATGTTGATTCCTCATCCATGATATCTTTAGAAAATTTCTTTAGCCACCTCCCTATGGGGTCACCCCCAGCGAAAATCCCAAAATAACCCTGCTTCGAAAATGAACTTCCGAAGCGCTTTTTTTTTAAAAAAAATTTCCACAATTCGGAAGTGCATCTCCGAAAACACCTCATGGGGGTGTCTTCGGAGATGAACTTCCGAAAACACCTCATGGGGGTGAATTCGGAAATGAACTTCCGAATTATGCAGAAACTGTTTTTTTTTTTTTATGTTTTTTCTTAAACTGTCTCGCATTTTAATTAAACGCAAACGCCAAATAAAAATAAGCAACAGATAAACTGAAAATACTAAGATGATAAATCCAATCCAAAAACACTGTGCGAAAGATACAATCCGAAATCAAAACAAAACAAAACAAAGACACGTTATTCTGCCCGACGAGCGTTACAAAATACACATCAAACAAAACAAAAACACGTTATTCTTCCCGACGAGCGAACTCCTCCGAATGAAGATAATTATACCAATCCTCATCCCACTCAGTCTCAGAACCATCAGCGTTGATCACGCCTGAAGACTGAGCCTGCACGTCCGAGCAATGGACCCCAAGGGGACGAGAAGCAGAACCAGTCAAAACCTTCTTCTTCTCCTTCACCTCCTTCACCTCCTTCTTTGAAGAACCCTTTCTTCCCTTAGCGCCACCCATTCCTGCGTAAAAATGAAGAAAGAAAGGTCCATGAGACCTCCTTTTATAAAAGAAGAAAGGGGACAAAAACGCTTGGGAAACAGACAAGTCATTAAAGAACAAAGACGTTGGAAACCAGCGACACGCCGTCAAAGAAGTCAGAACGCATGCACACAAACTTCAAAGAAACAGGCACAATAAACAAAGGCGTTAAAAATAAAGTACTTGCAAATTAAAACGGACACTCCCTACCCTCTCTAGCCGACGCAGGCTTGGTCTCCCTTCCCTGTCTGATGCGTGCTGGTTGGTTGTCTGACATGTTCCTGTAAACAATTGAAATCGATTAATATGCGAGACAAAATAAAAAACAAAAAAATTTGAACTTCTGATACATTTCGGAAGTTCATTTCCGAAAACTGGGATGGAGGTGTTTTCGGAAATGAACTTCCGAAACACCCTTGCGATGGAGTTTTCTGCAACTTCCATGGCAGACCCCTAAACCAAACTTCAAACCAAATCAAAATGCTTCTAAACAACCTAAATACTACTAACAACCTAACCATATATCATTTATGCAATTAAAACCCTAAATAACATGCATTTGAATAATGAATCTAAAAATTTCAAAACTTACAAAGTGTTAGGATTGAGGGCTTTTGAATGTTGTTTAGCAGTGTGATTGGAGCCTTGATGCAGCCTTGGAATTCTGTTTGCACAAATTTTCGCCTTTGCTTGTTTTTGACTTGAGTTAGGGTAAATGAATGGGGGAGGGGGAGTGTTTTAATAAATCTGCAGAACGCGCAGTATTTCGGAAGTTCACTTCCGAAATGCTGTTTTCGGAAATGAACTTCCGAAATAAGACAATTTTTTCAAAAAAAAAGACGCTTTCGGAGATGCATCTCCGAAAACGCCTTTTTCTTGCATTTCGGAAATGAATTTCCGAAGTCAGGGGTAGTTTGGGTTTTTCACCAGAGGTGGACTAGAAGGTTGGGAGGTCTATAGAGAAATTTCCTATCTTTATTAGTTTCTACTATGCTCACAACAAAGAGTAATATTATTTCCTACAATTTCTAACATCTAATATTGACTTACTTCTTAACTCAAATTATGTAATTAGAAGGTTTATATATATATATATATATATATATATATATATATATATATATATATATATAAAAGAGAGAGGGCATATCATATGAGAATGTGATAATGAATCTGAACTATTAAATTTTAAAATAAATGGTGGAGATTATGTGTGAATCTTTTTTTATCTCTCTTCAATCTTAAAAATGAGCTTAAAAATGAAGAAATTCAAAGACAGGAAAAATGTCCTAAGATAGATGACACCTTGGAAGGAGGATAAGAACGTAAAAATAAAGTAAAAGAAAATTAAGAAAAAGTTTGCTTTTATTTATATCCTTTAGAAGGAGAAATGAAGGATATATAATTGGTAAGACTCAAAGATCTTCGAGACAGCACATCGGCTACTAAATTGGCTCCATGTCAACGAGGATTACAACAATAAAGTAATAATAATATTTATTGTACTGGTCAAAAAATACATGTGTGCATGTTTCCCCTGTAAATGACAAGGACACTTAAAGGCCTTAGTAAGTATATTATATTGTATGGTGTTTAAAGCATGCCCACAGCGGCGAGAAGCCATGTAGTTAGGTATAAGCGTATATGGGTCATTATTTGTATGGCTTAAGATTTGTCTTCTCTCCCCTAAATGAGAAGTATTTATAGAGGCCTTTTGGGCCTAAGTTTATCTTGGTATGGGCCACCTCCCACCTAGCCAATGGTGGCCTGTTGAATCCCTATTTCCAAGAGGGGTGTGGGTTAGTTAATGACTCTGAATTCTATCTTCCCAATAAATGTCGTATCCCATGATAGAAAAGCCTTAGGTAGAGGTAATACCTTATTTGGGGAGACATGTTATTGTTACCACTTCTGGGGGCGGCCTACATTTATCACCCTATCCAGGCTCTTTTACAAATATAAAACTACTCATCCCCTCAAGCACGAGGCCTTTGATAGAGGGAGAAATATTTTAAAACTGTGACGCACTGAAATATCTGAATCCCTATGTTTCTTGATGACGAACTCTGTCATGCGAGGTTATCTAGCCCGAATGATGAGATAATAAGTTCCTCATGAGAGGCGTTGAACCTCTCGGGTGGGACTTCTATCAAGCTCTCATACAAGACTTATGATTAAGTCTCTCAGGCGAGAGTTTAATTAGCTTGAGAAATATCAGTTCCTCCAAAAAACATTATGTAGCTCGACTGATGAGATCATAAGTCCCTCAGACGAGGAGTTAAACCTCTTAGACAGGACTTCTATCACGCGTGATTTCTATGTCTGATCCTTCCCAGGGAAACCCTAATTTACTTAGGCAGAAGTTAATTATAGCCTTGGAAATATAAGCCCCTAAAACAAAATTATATGTATCCTGACTAATGAGATCATAAGTCCCTCAGACAAGGTGTTAGGTAGCTTATCTCAATTACCCTGAGAAGCGGCGAGGATCTTTGCTATGAAGTCCAAAAAACATTGCCTTAAGGGGAGGCAAGGATCTTCAATATGAAGTCCATCAAATATTGCCTCAGAGGGAAGAAATTATTTTTTCTATAAAGTCCAACAAATATTGCCTAAAAGGGTGGCAAGGATCTTCGCTATGAAGTCCAACGAATATTGCCGCATGGGTGGCAAGGATTTTTGCTCATAAAGGTCAGTGAATATTGTCATAAGGGGCGGCAAGGATCTCTGCTCGTGAATTCCAATATATATTTCCACAAGAGGCGGCAAGGAATCTACTTAAGGATCCAGTGATTTTATCACCTCAATGGGAGGAACGAAACCTACTTAAGGATCCAACAATTTGACCGCCACTATGGATGCCAAGAATCCCATTTTGGGATCCACTGATTTGATCGCCTCTATGGGCAGCAAGGATCGTATTTAAGGATCTAGTGATTTGATTGCCTCCATGGCGGCAAGAATCTACTTAAGGATCTAGCAATTTGATCGCCTCTGTGAGCGACAAGGATCCCACTTAATGATTCAGCAATTTGATTTCCTCTGTGAGAGGTAAGGATCCTACTTAAAGACCCATCAATTTGATATCCTCTATAAGCGGAAAGGATCCCACTTAGGGATCCAACGATTTGATCGCATCTGTTGGCAGCAAGGATTGCACTTAAGGATCAAGCTTTTAGTTGCCTCTATGGAGAAATCTTTTTCCTAGATTGTGGATTTCCTGCAAAAAGGTAAGAACCAGCAAACACGAATTATCTAAGATAATAAAGTGAAGGGCCTAATTAAAAACCCTCTCCCCATGAAAAACGTAGAGGGAAAAGAGTGCACCCCATAAAATAAACTTGCCCTTATAATTGGCAGAGATGTAATATTCGCCTATAAAATTCCATAACAACGTACCCAACACAATAATAAAGAAAGATAAATAAATGTTAACTATGCAAATGTCTCCACAGAACATCCCTTCAGGACCTTCAATATTTGATCTCCTTAGTGTTCGGAAAGGGAGCCTTTTCTCCCTTGCATATTTCTCCTTGTGGATTTATTCTTGAGCCCACTTTCCTGGCTTTCACAACAATAGTGCAAACCAATTTTAGCTTAAGGCTCTCTATAAAACACTTCCAGTCGAACTCTTGATCTCCTTGGATAACTTCCCCTTTCCCATTAGAGAGAAGGTACTTCATGTATAAATGCATTGTGGGCAAGGCGGCACCAAATTGATTTAAAGTTGGTCACCTTATAATCATATTGTAAGAAGAGATAGCATCGATAACCAAATACTTGAACTTTATTTCTTTGACCTGATTCTGCTCTCTAAAAGTGGTCTTCAAGGTAATATATCCTTTTACTTTTACCTGTTCTCCAAGGAATCCAAACAAAAAACCTTTGGAGGATTTCAAGTCCACTAGGTCGAGTTGAAGCCTTTCAAATGCCTCCTAATACATAATGTATGTTAAACTCCCCTGGTCTATGAGAACTCTTTTAATCTCTCATTTGGCACATCTGATGGTAATGACCATGGGGTCATCATTATGAGGGTGGATGCCAACTATATCTTACTCATAGAAGGTGATCGTGGCTTATGGATCTCGGGCTTTGCCTTTGCCTTCGACGTTGGGGATTTTGGAACAAAATGTGTTCACACTCTTTGAGCTCATACTCCTTGGGTTTTGATGATAACAAAAGCACTTAAATAATAATAGGGTATACTAATGTTTGATTAAGCATGTAGGATTATTTGGCTTAAATTTAACTTGGTTCTGACCTAGTTAAAGAGTTTGTAAGGAAGAAGGAAGTGAATCCATATTCTACTGAAACAGAATATGAGTTTCATACGAAACCGTAGTGCCATATTCCAGCTTCTGATGTTTAAATAGAAACTCAGTTGCTACATTGACTTTCCCTCTGATGATTCCAACGAAACTTAAAACGCCTTGTTGGAAGCATAGTACAAAGCTATTATGTCCGTACTCTGTGCAAAAGCAACTACATCTTGTTAACGGCTAGAATTATGGAGAAAGTCAACTAGAGATTTTAGCACAAGGCTCAAGGCTAATTTATATGATTTATTCAGTCTACTACTCTATGCTTATGAACGCCTTACTTGAGAAAGACAGAACGGATAATGCAATTATTCAAAAGATGAAGATCCTCATCGTACCAACTACAACGTGTCTCTCTTAGAAATAGCTTCTTCAGCAAAGACACTAAGCAAGTTTCCAATGTCTCTTTTGTTACCTTTATACAAATGAGCTAAAGATTCAAAAGAAGCAACAAGAACAACAATAAAAAAATCAGAATATTGCAAAAATTGTTTCATACCTCAAGTTACAGTTTATAGTTGTTGTATTGCACATAGACTTGAGAATATTCTTACACTTGTATATCTTAGAAATCTTAAATATCAAGGTCTTTGTGTGTGTTGTATTATCTGTACCTCTAATTCTATATCAAGTACATCTTGATTTAATCTAAACAATTTGTTAAGAACTTGGAAAAGTTTCAAGCTGAGTGTTTTAGCAAGGAAGTTCTGAACAGTTGGTTTAGACAAGGAAGTATCTTTCTAGTTTGATTAAGCAATGAAGTTTTGAATAGTTGTTTTAGGCAAGGAAGTCTCTTTCTAGTTTGATTGAGCAAGGAAGTCGTGAAATAGTTGGTTTAGGAAAGAAGTGTCTTTCTAGTGAGATTGAGCAGGAAGTCTTGGACAGTTGGTTTAGGAAAGAAGTGTCTTTCTAGTGAGATTGAGCAGGAAGTCTTGGACTGATGTGTCTAAGCAAATTATAATCAGGTTCTGATTATAGTGAAAATCTCTTGTGTGACAAGGGGACTGGACTACTTTCATTATAGAGGAACCATGATATGTTTTGTGTGTGATTTACTTATTGCTTCTGCACTTTAAATATTCTGCTGCTACATACTCAAGCTTAGAATCTTAACTTGGTCAGATTCAAAAGCTGTTGTTTGAAAAAACATAAGTTATCAGTTACACAATTCAATCCCCCTTCTTGTGTATTTTTTCACCTCCTGTGAATGTCTTCTATATTTAGGATTTGGTGAGTGTACCTTCTACGGGTGGAACTAGTCTCCTTGCCCCAGTTATACAATTCAATCCCCCTTCTTGTGTATTCTCTCACCTTCAATGAATGTCTTCTATATTCAAGATTTGGTGAGTGTACCTTCTACGGGTGGAACTAGTCTCCTTGCCCCCAATGAATCCTCCTACTATTGGTGTTGAGTTTGTGGAGCACAACTTTATTGCCCTTGCTCTAGGATACCTCCTTATCTTTGTTGTCCCTTGGGCTTCCCACATCATCTCACCCTAGCGAATTGGACCTGTCTGACCCATAGGAAGAGTCTCCCTTTACATATTTCTTGAGGCGTACATCCTGGATTAGTCTATCAATTTCCTTCTTGAGTTGGTAATAATCTTTAGTGTGGTGTCCCTTGACTCAATAGAACTTGCACCATCTTCCTGGTTTAGGACCCATTACATCCGCCTTCTTAGCGAGCAGCGTAGGAATTTTATGTCGGTGAAGAACCTCGCGCCAGATCTACTCACGGCGGGTGTTTTGGGGCGTGAAGTTTTTCATTGCCTTGCCTATCCTTGTGAACACAGTCTTGTCTTTTATGGAAGAGGTATAATTACTCCTTTTCGAGTGATGCGAACCCATAAGCGGATCTATGTTATGGAGTTTGGGGGATCTTGCCCCCACAAGAATGATAATCATTATTACTAAGTTATATAAAAATATAGCATTAAAATTTTTTAATTTTAAAATAAAAGAAGTTGTTTCCACTGATTTCAGTTACAAATCTCACAATCTATCTCATATATTTTTTGAACCACGTTCTTCTATAGTATTATTATTTCATTTAAAAAATAAATTTCTTATTATTAAAAGTATGTTATTTCTACAAATGAATTTGATTATTTATTCTATATTATTTTTATAAATATAGTTGAGAAATTTCAGAGAGGTGTTAAATTTTATTAATATACTATAATGTTAATTATATTTTGTTATGAGCTTGTTTTAAATAAAAAAATTATTAGCACAGAAGTTAAGATTATTAGTAAATAAAATTTTGAATATTTTTATTTACTTCATAAACAAGAATAAAATATCATGCTATCATTATAAAATTGAAAATAATATTCGAAGATTTTATTACAAAAATTTATAGTAAAAAACCGAGTGAAATTTTCTTCAATAAAAAATAGAATTCTTTTAGAATTTTAATTTTGATTATGTTACAAAAGTTGTAGATTAGTTGAATTATATGTATAAAAAAATTTGTATTTTATTTATATATAAAAAGAGATATTAATATTTTTTGTCCAAGTGATATTATACTATAGTAATTATGTTAAATAATTCACTCACAAAATAAAAATACATACAAAATAATTTTAATTTATAGTGTATTTATTTTATGAAATCAAAATTATTTTGTCATTGATAGTTTTTTTTTTCACTAAAATAATATTCTAGATCTGTCACTGATAATGATCAAGACAAATTTGAAAAATAGAAATGTTATTCTTACACCAAGTCATACACCTACACCGTATATACGGACGACACTGCTCATGTACGGACGACATTGTTCATGTACGGACGAAAATTATTTATGTACGGATGTTTATTCTTAATACTTGGACGGGTATTAACCAACTTCATTATTGCATTAACCAAGTTTTTACAATGCATTAACCAAATTTGATGACTGCTAAAAATTATTTGTAATGCCTGGATGTTGCATTGACCATTTTTATTACTGCATTAACCAAACTTTTACACTGCATTAATCAAATTTGGTGACTACTGTAAAGTACTATTCATGAATAGTAACGTGAACAGTTCCAGCCGTACATGAATAGTAGTCGTCCATACATAAACAGTGTTGTCCGTATATGAACAATATTGTCCGTACATACGGTATATGTGTATAGCTTGGTGTAAGAATAATATTTCTAATTTGAAAAATTCCCATAAAAAGTAACAACGTGAAGTCTAACGCATAGACTACAGCCAAGCTTTGGCCACGTCACTTGAAGAAGATGATACGTTATTGTGAAGAATTTTCCATCTAATCCATAAAATACTTTGTTACACATGCAAATGTCGCACATGGGACAAGAAGTAGCTGCCATATATGACTTTAATTACTTATCTTCTATAGTACTATAGTACTCTTTACAAGACAAATTGCTTCCATATTTGTTGGGCAGAACAATTTTTATTTACATTGATTGGATTTGTTTATAACTACTACATTACAAAACTCTATTAATTTATTCACATCTCATTAATTTACACATTTCATATACAAAATGCTAGTGCCCATTACAGTAGCTTTCTTTTCAATATTCTTCTTTTACTATCTTTCTTATAGAAATTCTAAAGTTTCTAATACCAACGAAGTTCCTATAGTTCAAGGGGCATGGCCAATAATTGGTCACCTCCCACTTTTGAGGGCTTCAAAAGGAATACCTCATAAAACCTTAGGTCATTTGGCAACCAAATATGGACCCTTGTTTTCCATTAAGCTTGGTTCCAAACGTGCTTTGGTATTAAGTAATTGGGAAATGGCTAAAGAATGTTTCACCAAGATTGACTTGGCAGTTTCTAGTCGCCCAATGCTTGAATCAACTCAACATATGGCTTACAATGGAGCCATGTTTACTTTAGCGCCCTATGGTCCTTTTTGGCGCCAAGCGCGTAAAATCACAACTTTAGAAATCCTCAGTCACCGTCGTTTGGAGCAACTTCAACATTTTCGTGTCATGGAAGTTCGACGTTCGATTAAAGATCTCTATAATGATTCTGATCATCAAGATTTCATGGATGTGATGCTTTCATTGCTTGATGGAAAAACAGTTGAAGGATATGATTCTGATACTACAATCAAAGGCACAATGTTGGTACGTAATTCAGACCAGATATATTAGTTATTCAATAAATTTAAAAATAATTTTCTATTTATAAGTGCGACTAGAATAGAGAAAGCATGTTAACATTTGCGTATGAAATTTTCAATTTATTTGCAGGCATTGATTGCGGGAGGAGTTGACACAACTTGTGTAACTCTTACATTGTTACTGAAAAATCCTCATGTAATGAAAAAAGCAAAAGAAGAACTTAACATTCAAGTTGGAAAAGAGAGGCGTGTAGAAGTATCGGATATAGAAAATTTGGTGTACCTTCAAAGTATAGTTAAAGAAACACTAAGATTATATCCACCGGTTCCTCTCTCGGTGCCGCGCGAATTCTCAGAGGATTGCAATTTAGGTGGTTATGATGTCGAAAAAGGAACTCGACTTATATTGAATCTTTGGAAAATTCACACTGATCCTAAGATTTGGTTAGATCCGTTAGAGTTTAAACCAGAACGGTTTCGTAGCACTCATAAAGAAATTGATGTTAAGGGTCATAACTTTGAGTTATTACCATTTGGAAGTGGTAGAAGGGTTTGTCCTGGAATATCTTTGGGCCTTGAAATGGTGAGTTTAACCTTAGCTAGTTTTTTGCATTCCTTTGAAATCTCAAGTCCTTCATGTGATTCTATTGATATGAGTGAAGCCTTTGGAGTAACCAACACCAAAGCAACTCCTCTTGAGATTCTTATTAAGCCTTGTTTATCTGTTAGTTATTATGAAAATATGTGATTTTTGTATTAGCTTATAGTAATACTCTAAGTTTTGTTTATTTCCATAAGTTTTTTATTATGAATTTTCAAACTATATATGTAATTCTCGTTGAGAAGATAAATGGTGATTAATTTAAATAAAAATAATAAATAGGGGCAGTCATTTATTATGCTTATCTTTGTTTTTATAATATATCTAGTTCTGACTGAGTATTTTTTTTATATAATTTCACATTCTTATGAGCAATTGATAACAATACAGTGGTTTGATTGACTCTTAATAGTTGTAGATCTTGTAATAACTAATAAGTATATGTTATTAGGTCTTTATATTAGGGTTTAATTATTCATATAAAAGCAGTCTCATGAGCCCTGTTCTCCTTTATAAATTGAGTAATGTTATTCTTACACCATATTTATATACCAATAGTTACATCAAACACTCTTTACTGTATTTATACGGTGAACAGTATTTTTTAAAATAAATAATAATATTTATAAATAATATTTTTTAATTTTAAAATTACAGACAACATTGTTCATGTACGGACATGCATTAACCAATTTTATTACTGCATTAACTAAGTTGTTCGTAATTTTAAAAATAAAAAATATTTTTTATAAATATTAGTAATTTATTTTAAAAAACACTGTTCACCGTATAAATACGGTGAACAGTGTTTGGCGTAAGTATTGATGTAGAAATATGGTGTAAGAATTATTCTTATAAATTATAATCTTTTTAAAATTTGTGGATAATAGTGTCGGTTTCAAGACGATGATGGAGTGTTACAACAACGTCAGACATCACATCCAAGTTTGAGGATGCTAGGCTACAAAAGTTGCATTGCAGCTTCAAAATCTACTTCCTTGTTTCTAAGTGTTAGGTTCCCCAACACTAGCATTGTGATGCTTTTCCAATCTCAAGTTTTTTTTTACCGGTGTTTAGCACTTCAACCGAGTCAAGATGCTTTTCCAATCTCAAGTTTTTTTTTTACCGGTGTTTAGCACTTCAACCGAGTCAAGATGGTCTGTGTTGGATTCACGCACTTTAAATTTAGAACATTTCCTTTTACACTCTTGTATCTTTTTCAAGGTCAAGGGAAAAATGTCAAAAATATATGTTGTTTTTAGAGATATATCTCCAGACACATTAAATTTTATTTTTTATTAAATTAAATTCGAAGATACGAATGCGGAGTCTTTTTAGGATGTGTTCAGAAATATATCTTCGAACATGACCTGGTTCCAAAAAATTCAAAAAACATAAACATGACAAAACCAAATTCCAGAAAACAAAAATAAAGTACTGCATAGAATTGTGCAACACTAATTTTTAGAATATGTTTGCCATTTGATTTTTGAAGAATTTTAGAGGTGAGGGTTTTGAAGGATCATATCTATAATTTAATATGTATTTGATATTTTTTAAAATAAAAATATAACATATAAGATCACATTAGTTTTTTTAAGATTTTCATCACACATGTTTAGAAGGAAATATTGATCTGTCAACATAAAGCCCTCTATGAAGAACACGGTAAAATTTGTAAATGACAATACTCTAGCAGTTGAAAGTATTGGTGACGTTCTATTTATGGGGAAAGATGGCAAAAAGTTAGTAATCTCCAATGTGTTGTACATACTAGGCATGAAGAGCAATTTGTTCAGGTCGAAGTGTTTAGAAGACATCGTGACGAAGAGTGTGCGGGTCGAAGTGTTCAGAAGACCAAGAGTTATGATGAATGTAGATAGCTTAGATACAATGAATCAGGTGGTGTGTTAAATTGTAATTCCTTGTGTCAAGACAGCATGTTGCTCGACGGAACAAGGATGTGTCGAAACAAGTAGTGTGTCGAGTTGTGTTAGTTGTCGAAGTGTCGAATCAGTAAGCTTCACACAGTATTTCGACTTGGATCTAAAATAGGTATTTTGGACTTTTATGTTTTGGACTTTAGCTTAGGGAGAGAGCACCTTAAAACTATAAATAGAGAGAGTAACCCCTATTTTGCATAACACTTGCATTCACAGAATTTTGTAGTTGCAAAGTGAATATGATTTTTCATAATTTATGGGTAGAGAGAAACTCTGCAGAAAATCATCATCTTCTTCTCTTTAATTTTTTTGAAAACCCTAATTTTTTAATTCCCAAATTTTCTTTCTTGTTTCCTTCATTGTCATTGTGTAGCGATAAGGAATTACTCAAAGGTTTTTGTTTTTTTTTTATAAGATGGAGGACCGAAGCCCGAAAGAGAAAACAAACTACAGGGGATCAACAACAAAACTACTAATGCCTAATGAGTCAGCCGCCATAAGGGGCCAAATGATCTCATGCAAAGCTATAAGCTTCATAATCTGATGCAAAATGGGAACACACTCTTGATTACAAGCCTCTCCTTTCTCTATAGCAGTAACCAGTAACTTAGAATCAACATTTAACTCCACCCTCCTAACATCCAGTGAAAATGTGAATTATAAACCTTCGTAAACTCCCCAAAACTCAGCAAAAATAGCATAACATCTCCCTAAATGTTTGGAATAGCTTCCCTTCCAATCTCCATTGAAATCCCTAATAATTCCTCCATACCCAGCCTCTCTACCTTTAATTCTAACACTTACATAACTTATTTTTTAAGTTTATTTTTATAACAAATAATAAAATAAATTTCAAATCATTTTGTATATGTTATAAGTTGTTTTCATGAGATATCTTAGAAAACTCATAAAAATAAGGTATAAAAAATTATAAAAAAATGTATTAAGTTATTTTGATTAAATCTCTTAAACAATGTCACAAAATTTATTATGTTAAGAGATAATTCCAAATAAATCAATCCAAAGAAACTCGTTAAGAGATAATCTCAAATAAATCAAACCAAAGAAACTCATTTTCGATAGAGATAATGAGAGAAGAGAAATAGAGAGATAACTTCTTATAAGTCAATCTCAAAAAAGAACAAATAATTCAAACTCAAAAAACACATTTTTGATAGAGAGAATAAAAGAAGAGAAATAGAGAAGAATATAGAGGGTTGAGAGAGGTCATGAAAAAATGAGTAAAAGTATTCTTTTGATCATGTAGAATATCAAAATTTGTTTTTGGTTCCGAAATTTTGTTTTTGGTCCTTATAAAATATCAAATTTTATTTTTGATCCGTGTATATTTATATGATTGTTTTATAACATATTTAGAACGTTTTAAAAAGTTCTTTAAAATAATCTCAAAATTTAATTTTTAAGTCGAAACTTTTATTATTCTTATTATTATCTTTTTAAAATTTAAAAAATTCATATTTAATTCTTTTTAATTTAAAAAAATTTAAAATTTGATAAATAAATATTTTCCAGTATTCTAAACATATATGAAAAAATTATTCAAAAATTTAAACAGTTTTCAAATAATAACGGGAATTAGGAATTAAAATTGTATGCATAAAAATTTTGTATGGATTAAAATATATTTTTTCTATTAAAGATTAAAAATAAAATTTGATATATATATATATATATATATATATATATATATATATATATATATATATATATATATATATATATCCCTAAAAACAAATAAATTGTATGTCACATATTTAAACCAGCACTTTGGATCCTCTCCTTCATTTTTCTCTCCTCTCTCCATTCTCCCTCTATCTCTCCTCTCTCCATCCTCCCTCTATCTCTCTCTTGATTATATTTTGTTTTTTAATGCTGAATGAGAGTAAAATTAATAGAGATAGAAAGGTTGAAGAGGAAATCAGAAAAAAATGAAAGAGATGATCCAAGTCCTTCATCCCGATGCAATCAAGACCAATTGAGTATAATATTTTATAATCAATTCATTAATACAACTTCATTTTAATATTATTTAATAACATATTAAATAAATCAAATCTTATAGTAACTAGTACTTTTTAATCAAACAATTGTGCTATCTAGTGCTATAGTTTTCAGCAAAGCAGAACAACGTGGTACGCAATCTAATGGATAAATGGGTTGAAACGTGGAAGCCACTCATACTGAGCTATCTAAGTCCATTTCACCACACAACAATAATCAATCACATAGACAAGAAACTTGTCCTGTGTCCTCAACGATAGAAACCATTCATCAGTGCAGAGGATCCATATATTTTTCTTTACTTTGGATTTGGAGTATAACTTTTTTTTCCAATTTTTAATAGACCCTTCAAACACTAACGATTGTCTATGAAAGAAACACATTCAACAAACTCATAACTTTTCTTTTTTTTTTTTGACAAAACAAACTCATAACTTTTCTTTTTTTTTTTTGACAAAACAAACTCATAACTTAACCATATAAAACTGGGGTTATAACTTATAAAATAAAATCAGCAATACATCCAGCATACTGCTAAAGACCAACAAAGCAAATGTCAAGAGTTTAACAGGTATACAATCCAATAAATTGCAACAGTGCAAAGGACACAACAGGGGACAAAAATGACTGAGCAACAAAAATTGATCATCAGAAACTCATAACTGTCTAAATAATGTTAAAAAACAATCTCCCCTTCATCAGATTCTCAAAGAACTTCAGAGAAAAAAGAAAAGAAAACAAGGGCAGAGCTATCTAGTTGAAGTACCCTAATTTTTCAATTTCAATTTTCAAAAAAAATTCAGACATTACTTTTGAGCTTTTGATGCCAAGGATATTCTTTGTCCATAATCTTCATTCAAGAAGTGACTGAACAAAAACGAATAAGATTTCATAGCCACACATAATTTATCTCATTCTTGACTTGCCTTATTGATCTCTAGTTCACCAGTCTTGTTGGGAAGTGTACTCTGAACTTTTTTATCATCGCCTTTTGTATCACCACCATTTGAAGAATGATTCTTTAGAACCATTGAAATATCTGCCTCGGATGCTCCTGCAAGCTTAAACCTTTCTGTTGCAGCATCTAGGTTTTTCTTCCAACCATCCATTCCTAATTTGCATTCAACTTGGGATTTTTCGAAAAGCATATTGCCCCAAAAGAGGTGAATCTGTGATCTCATGACCACTGCTTGCTCAGCGGCTTCTTCCGCAGATATCTCACTCTGACCGGCTACACCAGAAGCCTCACCTTCGGTAGTACTGCCATGTTTCTTCCTTCTTCTCAATAGTTCTTCTTTCTTGGTTGCATTTGGGTCTTTTAGCTCCTTTGCTCTTTGTTCCTCCAACTTCTCCCACATATCTGTTGCAGCTTTCATCTTCTCCTCGGCACTGTTAAACAATTGAAGAGTTTCCGTTGGATCCCAACTTGTTAAATCTATCTTCTTAGCAATTGCGAAAGACCAATGGAGTTTGGCCATTTCAAATTGTTGCTGGCCTAGAGCCAACAGCCCCTCGTAGAAATCTGGTTTGATCACGAGTGCTTCCTCGTATTTTTCTCTTGCCAAAGAATACTTATCCTTGACCCAGTCATAAGCCACTTGAAGTTGTTCTGCCACTACCTCTTTTCCAGCGGTTTCATCTAAGGGAATCCGCTTCCTAGCAGCGCACATGTGTACATTACCCCAATTGAAGAATGCCAATGCTGCCACCTCCTGGAACTTTGAAGCAGCCTTGTCGAATAAATCCTGAGCCTCCTCACTAGTTACTGTTTCTTCAAGTGCCTCTGAACAAAGCTCCATCCCAAGTTCATGCAAGTCAATATGAGCATCCGGGTCAATACCAACATGGGAGCGGAAAAGCTGAGCAAATTCAAACAACCAATCATCCATCTCCACTTCTTTGCATTCATTTTCTCCGGTGGCTCCTGGCTTTTCCTTGGAAGCATCCTTCTTTGCAGCTATCTTGTCAACCTCGGTATCAGGAACCTCGGTAACTTCTGTAACTTCAGGGACAGATTCACCAAGGGAAGAATGAGATCCATTCTCATCTCCCTTGGTCACTTCATTCTCAACAAGCTTTTCTTCCTCTTCTTCCAACAAAGCTGGCTCCTGTTCCGGATTAACTTCAACAATATGAAGTCTCAGCACCGAAATGGAATCACTTATATCTAATTCCGGCTCTTTCAGCAAATGGCTATCAACAAAAGACTCTGCTAATCTGAGTTCATCCGTAGACGTTATAGTAACCAAATCACCATCACAATCCTTGTACTTGATCAGAACTGAATTTGACGAAGGAAATCTTTTGCTTACCACATCTCTCAGTACTCTGAAACTGCATTTCACCGGCATCTGAGCAAGCCTAATGTCATGATCATAAACAAGCTTCAATGGTCTCCACCGAATCGCAACCTCCGACAGCTGCCCACGAATATCCTTCTGGTTCACATCTTTCGAGTTACGCTGCACTGCAGGACCATTACTTAAAGGCTTCAACACAACATTCTGCTGACGCTTAGTTGTCTCCGAGCCATTCTCAGCCGGCAGTAAAACATTCTGAGACTTGTCAACCTTGTTATTAGGAGAAACAACGGCCCCAACTCCAGAATTCACCCCCTTCTTCGATCCAGGCCGTGCAGGCAAACAAGGACCTAACCCCGCAATAGGAGCACCACGAACAGCCGAAGCCCCAAGAGCAGCAGGAGAAGGCCGACTGTGAAGATCCTGCTGAGCTTCCTGCCGAGGCCCAAACGCAGCCCTCAACCTCTGAGCAATATCCAAAGCATCCTTATGATTAGGATCAGAAGCCAACAACAATTGCACATCCTGCACAGCCAATTCATACTTACCAACAGCCTCAAACGCCCGAGCCCTCCGAAGAAGAGCCCGAACAAACAACGGCTGAACCTGAAGAGCCAAAGTACACTCAGAAATCACAGATTCATAATCAATCGGTTTCATTTGCATCAAACATGCAGCCCTATTGCTATGAAAAACAGCTCTGTCAGGATGAATTTTGGGCGTGAGTTTAAGAGCATTCTCATAGTGTTCAAGAGCACCAGCATAATCCTTACTCTGAAACCTCCTATTCCCTTCCTCCTTCATTTCATGCGCCTTTTTCAAAAAAATTGATGAATCCAATTCAACACCGCCATTCGGAGTTTGTGCAGAGACTGAATTATCAACAACAGCAGCAGCACCACCTTTCTTCTTTCTACCCCCTGATTTCCCCATACTTTTTTCCTTCTCTCAAATTTCACACACAAAATCTAAAACCTAAACCTAAATCAAAATTAATATTAAAAATTAACCTTTGTGTCGATGAAACCTAGGTAAGAGGAGGGTTTAAGGGAATTGTACTTACCGGTGAGAAGTTGAAAAGGTGTGAGATGGAAGAATCTAGAAAAGCGAAGGAGATAAATGAAAATGGTGTTGGTGTTAGTTTAATAGTGGAGAGATAGTGGTTGATGGGTTTTGGGAACTGTCTTTGGAAGTGAAACCCTAGTAGAAATTTGGGTGAGTTTCATATAGTTCTTAGATGTGGTGGGTCCATTACACGTTTGTTGATTTTCGACCCTCTGATCTGAAGAGTTATCGAAACTTGGTGTTGATCTTATATTATCAAAGTAGCAACCATGATGCACGCGCACGATATGCTAAATGGACTCCGCTTTTTCAAATCACTTGGACATACTCTATATTTACGGTGTTTCATTTGCTAAAAAAAAAATTAAACGGTTATAATTTTATTAGTCCTCCGTCTACTTTAATATTAAAAGTTGATTATCACCCAATTTCCGTAATTATCCTAATCAAAGTCAATTTAAGATAGTTTTACATACCCTTAAGAGTAATCAATACTATACTAAGAAAAGTAAAGTCTCTGTTAATTACATTCTAATCCCATAATTATCCATAGATTACTTTCATTTTAAGGATAAAAGTGTCATTACAAATATATTGATTCTGTCATTAATGTATTAAGTATTTTCATTAATTATTTTTGATGTTTTTACGTGTTTGATGCAGCAGACATAATCATCACAACAGCTGCTACCATTTGGTCCAATATCCTATGCCTTCCATGCGCCAGCTTTGAACCTTTCCAACTTCTGAATTCAATTTTTAACAACTTCCAATGAATCCTTCCGACTATTGCCCCTTCGGTTTCTTATACTTGCTCTATATCAATGTCATCCGTATAGACCCTCCCAAACATATTTCTTTCTCCAACTTAAACCCTAAAAAATTCGATTTTCTTTCTTTTCAGCTTCAATGTCTCGCAGAACCGATTTCATACGTGATGTTGATGATTCTAAAGAAACATGGCGCCTTGCTGTTCGTATCAACGATCTCTGGACTGTCGTAAATAGTAAAGGTGTCGAGCATCTTGAGATGGTGTTGATTGATACAAAGGTTGAATCATTATTTTATGGGTCTTTGTATAGCAAGGGTTTCTTATTCATCTTCTGTATATTTTTTTCGCTATCAGCTTATCTAATATTGTTCTGTTTGTTGTTTTTTTATTTAGGGAGATCGTATTCAAGCCTTGGTCTGTGGTGACCATACTTCGAAGTGGAAGCAGCTGCTGAAAGAGGATATGACCTGCGTCATTAATAATGGAAATGTTTATGAAAATGATTTCCAGTGGAAGCTGTGCGATCATCCAAAAAAAATTGTTTTCTTGAGCGGTACAACTGTTAAACCAGTTGACCTTAACAATATACCATCTGAGAAATATTTCTTTAAAGATTTCTCCGACATACTCGCGGGAGGATGTAACATGGACAGACTTCAAGGTATGTCAAAGATATTATGTTTGAATATATATTATGAGTTGCTTAATACATATTAAATCTCTGTAATAATTTATTGTTACAATCTTTTCATATTCAGATATCATAGGTGTGGTTGATAAGATTGAAAACTGCCAATCCAAGACAGGAGGAAAAAAGATTGTCATTTCTTTTAAACTCAAAGATTTGAGGTATATTTCGATAATACTGTCATACAGTATTCTTATTTTGCTGTTAATTACACATTTTAATGGCTATTTATAATTTGTAGTGGGAACATTGTAACTTGCACGCTGTGGGACACTTACGGAACCAGGTTTTTAAATTACTATAATGACGATTCAAAATGTGGAGCAATAGTCATTGTTCTAACTCATGCAATCATTAAGGATTCTCAGGGTAAATAGAGTGATCTTTTTATAATCAGAAATCATGAATGGATTTTTAATAAACTTATTAACTTTTTCTTTTTTGCAGTCTCTAATGGCTGGAGTGGCTCAAAACTGTTTATCAATGACGATATTGCTGTTATCAATGAATTCATGTCAAAGTATATCACAAATATTGTATTTTGTGTTTTTTATATTATTTGTTGTGTTAAATAAGAATTCTACAACGTTTGATTCATGGTAATTGTGTTATTTTGTAGGCTGTCTGAATCTCAGAGGAATGAAAAACCATTGCAATCCACTCAGACGATGTCTTCTTGGTCTGGGTCAACCCAATACACAACTATTGATAAGTTTGTTTATAATGCCAAATGTATGTCGCTAGCTGAAGTGGCAAAGTTAAAACAGGTATAAGTCTGAGACCTTTTTTACATCGTACTGGTACATGGATTTTTATTTTTCCGAATCCATAAATTCCACATATGTCTTAATGAATAAAATTTTTGTTTGCAGGAATCTGTCTGTGTAACTGTGGCTACTACTTTGAAATTTGCTGTTTCCAAATATGGATGGTTCTACTATGGATGCACCGGCTGCACTTTGAAGGCTCCCAATCCAGATAATCCGTTTAAATGTGGATGTGGTGAAAATGTTGTGAAACCTGTACCAAGGTGCTCTAAAGACGATGTTTAGGTTTTTCTTCCTTATTTTCATTTTTATATCCTAACTACTTATTAAATATATTTTTTTACATCAAATGTTAGGTACAAGGTTGAGATTCATGTAATTGATGGAGAATCCAAGTTCCGCTTTGTATTTTGGGATACTGATTGCTTTAATATCATTGGAAAAACAGCCGACGATATGCGCAAATCCATGATAGAGGTTTTTAGTTATGAATAAAAATTTACCTTATGTGATTATAATAGATGTTTTCATATTTTAATTTCGAATCTAAATCTGGCATAATCTATTTTCTATGCTTCCTTTACAGAATGGTGAAGATGATCCTATGGTCTATCCAGACGAACTTGACGTACTTTTGAAAAAGAAATTTGCTTTTAGAGTTAAAGTGCAGCCAAACTTCAATCAAGGATCCGTTCAGAAACTTTTAACAGATGCATCTTCTATTGATCAGATTTTAGAAAACTACATCAAACAGCAAGATGAGCAAACTAAAGACATTGTAGTCAATGAACCAAAAACACCAACAGATACCTTGGTAGACACTGCTATATTTTATCTAAGTTTTTCCATAACTGTTCGGCTATTATCGAAACTAATTCCTAATTTCTCCATTTTTTTTTCTTCAGAATTTCAACATTGCTGGTAAGGATCCAAGAAAGGAAGATACCATTGATTTCTCAGCTGTAAGTACATATCAAACTCCTCAATCGTTTAGCTAAACATTGCATTTTTAGAGTTTAATACATTAATTATTAAACACGTTGTTAATTAAATATAATACATTTTTATTATCCTGTAGCATTCACTTTCGGCATGTGGAGAAAATGAACCCGAAATTAACAGTATAGTCACCCCAACAAAGGCGAAGTCAACAAGTGCACCAGACGGTGAAAATGAATGTGAGTTTGTCGGAGCTACACAGTACTCGGGTACCAAACCCCTAAAAAAAGTGAAGATAGAAGGAACCAACTGATATGTTTGTGATTAAAAAAGCACTTACTTTAAGCAGAATGTTCATTTTCAATTTTATGTTTTAAATTTTTGTTTAATATTTGGATAATCATATTTGGTTGTAGAAGTATGTTCCTTTCAAATTTGGTATTCCATAAGACCATCCCATTTTGGATAATATATGCTTATCAAGGTTTTATTATATTGCTTATATTATTTACAACACCGTGATTATTTTCAAATGTTGTCTTATATATACCGCCTGAAAAAATATTCAAATCACGTTGGACAATATGCTTTATTAACACATGCACGTATGAAAACTAATAGGAGATTTTCAGTGTCTTCTTAATATAGTTTAATTCCGTTACAAGATTATTGTCATGAATTTATTTTATAAGCTCAAATAATATTTTTTGCATTAATCTTTTTGGGTTTAGAATAAAAATTCCCATATATAAAAATACACTATCAAGTCCCTTTTATAAATATTCAGTAACATGTCGCATATATAAAAACACAATATCAAACACTTTTTTGCAGCAAATAAATATAATATAAGGAGCTACCTTTATACGTGACTTTTCGTATTAATTTATATGTAAATTTGCCCTAAAAGCACGATCAAAGGATAATTATTAATACGTAGTTTATGTTTTGTGCTATACGCAACTTTGGAGTGTCTTGGACAATATGCTTTATTAACACATGCATGTAAGAAAAATAATAGGAGATTTTGAGTGTCTTCTTAATATATTTTAATTCTGTTACAAGAATATACTCATGAATTTATTTTATAATCTCAAATAATAATTTTTGAATTAATGTTTTTGGGTTTAGAATAAAAATTACCATATATAAAAATACACTAACAAGTCGCTTTTATAAATATATAGTAACATGTCGCATATATAAAAACACACTATCAAACACTTTTTTGCAACAAATATTTTTTTAAGGAGCTACCTTTTAACGTAACTTTTAGTATTAATTTATATGTAAATTTGCCCTAAAAGCGCGAATATGTAGTATATGTTTTGTGCTATACGCAACTTTTGGTAGACCCATGTAACTAAAATGTCAAATAATATATATACTTAAGAGAATAAGGTATTATACATCTTAATACAATAGTGTGTTCACCTACTTCATAACTATTGGTATTCCTTTGTTTTATAATGTAGCAAAATAAATTAAATAGCTGTCAGTGATGTCATATAGGGTTAATTTTAATAATTGCAAGCTAAAATAATTGTGTTACGTATTAATAATGACATTTCGTTTTTCCATGCTAGCTATTCATTGATGGCGTGCATATTTTGTTAAAGCATGCTCTTCCCCTTAATGATTTCGTTAACATAAAATGAATCTTGAGTAACAACATGTCATCTATATATTACACTTAGAATACTGCAGATGCTCATAAACATATTAAATAGAGTTTGGTAATCCATCTGTGGATTTTAATATGGATGATGAGAATTTAATATTTTTACGTTAGATCAACAAAATGAAATCTGCTAAGGCAAGGTTTAATAGAATGAATGTCCTCAGGCAGAAGAAGGCAAAGCGGTTGAAGAGAGCAAACAAAGAGAACGATTGTTTCTTCTCTGCATCTTCCGTCCAACAATCTTCGTCGTTCCGAACACCTTTATCAACAATAACTATGAATACCATCAACATTTCCTCATCATATTCACCTAACCACTTTCAACCATCTTCTTCAAGTCCCCAACCTTCAAACAGATTGGGTCTGAATCTAACAAACAAAGATAATGACTTTTTCTTCTCTCCAATTTCCGTCAAACAATCTTCCTCCTTCCAAACACCGTTATCAACCATAACAATGAATACCATCAACATTTCTGAGTCATCTTCACCTAACACATGTCAACCATCTTCTTCAAGAACTCAACCTTCAATTGTTGGGATTTTAAAATCTCGGAGACCCATCACATATCGTACGAACGGGTTGGGTTTGAATTTGACAAAAAAATTTAACAGCACCGTTAGTGGTTCAAATGATCATCCTGAGGTTTCTGCATCTCCTGTCCCGGCCACGGACAATAGCAATTTATTTTCGGATTCAGATGACAATAGTACAGAAAGTATATGAATATTAAGTACTTCTATCATTCTTAACCCCTTATCAGATTGTAATTACCAAATAACATGCAATTTTTTTTTACGCTTCAGGTTTTGAAACGGACTCCGATATTGAATACCTGGATGAAGGTTATAACATATCTACAGACATGCATTCTGCAACGACTTCTTCAAATGGTAATGCATTCCCCTGTGCATGTTAAACTCATTATTATAGGATGTAATACTACAATAAAAATATTATACTCAAATACTTTTTATTTTTATAGGATACTACGATGTAGGTGACGCTAATTCTGTATGTCAACAATGCGGTGCGCAAATGTGGTATCTTGAAAGAAAGGAAAAGCATCGGAATAGATCTATTCCAAAATTTTCAATGTGTTGTCGAAATGGCAAGATTCAACTTCCATTTCTCAAGATGCCACCTAAATATTTGCAACATCTTCTATTTGACAGTGATACGGTTCAGTCTCGCAATTTCCAGCAAAACATACGAATGTATAACATGATGTTTGCATTCACATCTCCTGGTACTAAGATGGATAACCGTTTTAACAATGGAGGTGGTCCTCCTACTTTCTGTATTCAAGGGCAGGCCTGTCATAGAATTGGTAGTATGTTACCCATGCCGGGACAGACTCCAAAATTTGCCCAGCTATATATTTACGACACTGAACATGAAATACAACACAGGATTAATGGGATGAGGTATTTATTTGCCAATTATTTTTTGTTACGTCCATATTTGTTTGTTGAGACGTTTTCATAATTTTTTTAATTTTATTATGTAGAACAAAAACTGGCGTTGACATTGATATTGTTACAAAATTATCTCAAATGTTGTACGAACACAACGTACATGCTCAGTCTTTCCAAATGGCAAGAGATATTTTGTCTCAACGAAGCGTAACAGATTTGAAATTGAGACTTATTTCAGACAGAAATACTGATGGACGTATTTATAATCAGCCAACTGTTTCCGAGGTTGCTGCTTTGATAGTTGGTGATGTCGATACAGCTGAAAAAAGAGATATCATAATGCACAAACAGTCGGGCGATCTTCAAAGAATTGATGAGTATCATACTTCTTATCTTGGATATCAATATCCATTGCTTTTTCCATATGGCGAGGATGGATATAGGCCAAATGTGAAACATCGGGATCACGGTCACGTTGTACGTTCCACCACACCAAACAGTCGTGATGAATTGGAATACGACGATGTTCCATGGGAAGAAGCTACAAAGAGAAACAGGCTAACGATAAGAGAATGGATGGCATTCCGAATACAATCAAGACAGAACGAGGCACCGACACTGTTAAGAGCTCGAAGGCTATTCCAACAATTTTTAGTTGATGGTTATACAATGTTGGAATCGGAGAGACTTAGATGGCTTCGTAAAAATCAATCCAAATTAAGGGTTGGAAAATATCACAATTTGAATGAGTTAAATTCAAACAGTGTGACACAAGGCTCAAGCACCGGAAAAAGAGTAGTTTTGCCGTCTTCATATGTTGGCAGTCATAGATATATGGATCAACTGTATTTTGACGGAATGGCAATTTGCAGCTATGTTGGTTTTCCTGACCTATTTATTACATTTACATGTAATCCAAACTGGCCGGAGATACAGCGTTATGTAAGAAAATCAAACTTGAAACCGGCCGATCGTCCAGACATTATTTGTCGAGTATTTAAAATGAAGTTTGATGAGTTATTGTCCGATCTAACCAAAAATCTATCATGGGCAAGGTCCTTGCCTGTAAGTACATTTGCTTTCCTTCATTCTTCCAAACTTAAATTTTTCGTTTTAAATTGGTTCACATATTTAGATGCTGCAATTTAATTGGAAATATATGACATTTCATTAACAGATATGTATACCATTGAATTTCAAAAGAGGGGTTTGCCACATGCTCACATAATAATTTTTCTTCATCCGACCAGCAAGTATCCAAATGCAGATGATATTGATAAAATAATTTCAGCCGAAATACCTGACGAGAATTCTGATCATGAGCTCTATAACTTGGTAAAGTCACATATGATACACGGTCCATGCGGAAGACTTAACCTAAATGCTCCGTGTACAAGGGATGGGAAATGTTCCAAGTATTTTCCAAAGGAATTCCGTCCTCAAACAATAGTCGATCAAGATGGCTTCCCTGTTTATCGAAGAAGAGACAATGGTCACACTGTGTTAAAGAATGGAATTCGGTTTGATAACCGTCACGTTGTACCATACAATTCAGGATTATTAAAGAAGTTTCGAGGTCACATAAATATGGAGTGGTGCAATCAAAGTTCTTCGATAAAGTATCTGTTTAAATACATCAACAAAGGTTACGACATAATCACTGCTGCCGTTGTTAGGAATGAGGAGGTGAGCCAAAATGCCCAAAAAAATATCGACGAGATTAAACAATATATTGATTGCAGATATGTTTTTCCTTGCGAAGCATGTTGGAGAATATTCTCTTTTCCCATACATGGAAGAAAACCCGCGGTTGAGAGGTTATTTTTTCACTGCGAAGGAGAGAATTCTGTGTTTTACAGAGACATGGATCGCTTAGATACCGTGTTGGAAAAGCCAAGTGTCACAGAATCAATGTTTACTGCTTGGTTCGAGGCAAACAAAAAATATCCTGAAGCCAAGGAGTTAACATACAGCAAGTTTGTTGGAAAGTTTGTTTATGTAAAGAAAACAAGGGAATGGAAACCGCGGAAAAAGGGTTATACAATTGGTAGATTGGTATGGGTTCCTCCAAGCTCGGGTGAGTTGTACTATCTCAGAATGATGTTAACGCATGTAAAAGGTCCACTGAGTTACGAAGACATAAAAATAGTTAACAACAAGAGATGTAATTCTTTCCGCGATGCTTGCTTTGCTATGGGATTTATTGGCGATGATAGGGAGTACATCGCTGCCATTGAAGAGGCAAGTCATTGGGGATCTGGGCATTATTTGAGGTTACTTTTTGTTCATATGCTACTATCAAGCAGCTTGAATAGACCAACACATGTTTGGAAAAAAACATGGCAATTATTATCGGACGGCATATTATATGAACAGCGTAGAATCGCAAACAATAGAGGTTAGTATTCATCAATACTATATAAAAAGAATATATAGAGCATGCAACCCATAACGCTATTGAATTATTTTTTGCAGAGTTGATTTTGTCAAATGAAGAATTGGTCAATTTGACATTGGTAGAAGTTGAAAAATTACTTCAAAAGAACAGGAAGAGTTTATCCGATTTTGTGGGAATGCCACAGCCAAATGGATATGTTGTTCAGCAATTAGGCAACAGGTTGATTTATGATGAACGTAACTACGACATCATAGAACAAAGTCAAGAATACAATACATTATATCAACATCTCACAGGTATTTGTGCATTTCATAAATTTCAGTTTTTTCTGTTACCATTTTACGTATCTTATTTGTTGAAAACCGTAATATATAATTTATTACGATTATAATTAGATGAACAAAGAACTGTTTTTAACACTATTATCGGCGCTGTCAATAACGAAAGAGGAGGTGTCTTTTTTTTGTACGGCTATGGCGGCACGGGAAAGACGTACATTTGGAGGACATTGGCGTCTTGCATTCGTTCGAGAAAACAGATTTGCTTGACTGTTGCTTCATCTGGTATAGCTTCTCTCTTGCTACCAGGAGGTAGAACAGCACATTCAATGTTCAAAATTCCAATCCCAACATTGGAGGAATCCATATGTGACATCCCAAAGAATACTGATCGAGCCAAGTTGCTTCGGTAAGCCAAATTAATTATCTGGGACGAAGCTCCAATGGCTAACAAGTACTGTTTTGAAGCACTGGATAAAACCCTTAAGGACCTTATGTCAGACACAAAGCCTTCCAAGTCTATTTTTGGTGGTAAAGTTGTTGTTTTTGGCGGGGATTTTCGTCAGATCCTTCCTGTTATTCCAAGGGGCAGCCGTTCTGACATCATTCACGCGAGCATCAACTCTTCATACATATGGGATCACTGCAAAGTTCTCAGACTAACAAAAAACATGCGTTTGTTGCAATCCACCACACCTTCAAGTTCAACAGAATTAGAAGAGTTTTCAAATTGGATTTTAGATGTTGGAGATGGAAAACTGGCTGAACCGAATGATGGATATGCAGATATTGACATACCAAAGGACATGTTGATATCCAATTTTGATGAACCGATAAAGGCAATTATAGATTCAACCTATCCTAACTTTCTGCAGAATTACAAAGATCCCCAATACCTTCAATGTAGAGCAATATTGGCTGGAACTTTAGAGACAGTTGATGTCGTAAATCGTTATGCGCTAGATATGATTCCAGGTAATTATAATATACGTTGTTGGAAAATGTTTATCAATTAAATCTTTTTACTGGTAAATTATATTTTTACATTCTGATACAATCTTTTGCCTTGATTGAAATTATGTAGGAGATGAAAAGATTTTTTTGAGCTCCGACTCAGTTGATCAAATGGACACTGATGCTTGCGATTCTTTTGATGCTTTGACAACGAAATTTTTGAACACCCTGACGGCATCCGGTCTTCCACAACACAACATTAGACTTAAAGTTGGCACCCCTATAATGCTCCTGAGAAACATCGATCAATCTGAAGGGTTGTGCAACGGTAAAAGACTCATTGTTACAAAATTGGCCGACCATGTTATAGAGGCAAGGATTATCTCCGGTAAAAATATCGGAAGTTCATTTTATCTTCCAAGAATGGATATCTCTCCAACACAATCACCCTGGCCTTCTAAATTAACAAGAAGGCAATTTCCAATCATTGTGTCCTACGCAATGACGATTAACAAGTCGCAAGGTCAGTCATTAGACTATGTTGGGTTGTATCTGCCAAGGAATGTCTTCAGCCACGGTCAATTGTATGTTGCAATATCAAGAGTGAAAAGCAAAAACGGTCTCAAGATACTAATCCACGACAAAGACAATGAAGCGGCAGACACTACCACCAACGTGGTATTCAAAGAAGTATTTGAAAATGTCTAATTATAATCCATTTAATTAGTATCATTTTGTAATCCAGTGTTGTTCAAATTGTCACGTGGATGATTGTTGTAGTGTTGGTATTAAATTACAAATACTGAACCTGATAAATGCATCATCTGAGTTTTTTGGGTACATTCCAAAGCCCAACACACGGTTCCTTTCATATTTTAATAAAATTTCACATCTATTTTAAAGTTACCATATTCAAAAAAGGGTTAAGAATTAATATAATCTCTAAATCCAAAACAGAAGCCTACATATATCACACACACACCATTTGAAATTCTAAAACAGACAGAACAACTTAAAGTTAACAACTTTCTAATTCTTTTAAAATTAATACCATATATATATATATATATATATATATATATATATATATATATATATATATATATATATATATATATATATCCAGCACCCATTCATATAAAAATACTACTATAATTACCAATTAAAAAAAAGTACTGATACTATCCTGTATGGTTATCCATAAATTGTTTACAGCAAAATGAAATTAAACTTTCTTAAAAAGCCAAAATAGTTCACAGAATTATAAAACAACACATAATATATCAGCAACACATTCTTCATCAATTCCCACGGACAACACAGACCAGAATTTCTTCGACAGGTGGGTACCTAATGGTGAAATGCAAAACATCACCTTTCTTGAAAGTCCTGCTCTTCCCAAACTCATACCACCCCCTGCAAAGAAACGTTTCATTCTTATCTTCTCTCTTCTTGAGCACACAATTGTATGCCTTGCGTCTGTCCGTGTCATACAACCCAATGGTGTCCTTGCCTTCCAATTCACACCCAGTTATGACCTCAGCAGGAATTTGCTACAATTCATTATAAATTACAGACATTAGCAAATGGAATACTTTCGGTCACTTAAATTTAAATCATACATAACTTATTGTTTTATTAAGAACTTACAAGAACTTGCGTGCCCATTGATGGTGGGTTTTTAACCACCTTAATCCAACTTTTTTCATTTTGAATTACAACCGAATCATCATTATGCCTGTATTTCAAATAAACATTTAAAACTATTATATAATTAACCATATCTAATACTAAAACGGAATATACATTTACAAATACGACACTTCTACATATTTTTAAACATATAACATAAATTAATTTTACTTACCCTTCCATATCTGATGATATTGAAACGTGGTCATCTTCAACCTCTTCCATAACTTCTTTTCCCTTCCTGTATGAATCCCTTTCTTTTGCAATGTTACTTGGTCCTTCTTGGTTGATTTTGCTCTTAGACGGCTTATTAAATTCTTTGCCATACCTCTCTTCACTGCATCCAGAAGAAACACAATAAACCATTCTTTCTAACATTTTAACTACAAACACAACCTTATTATCATTATTTATTACGCGCTTATTATCATCTTTAAATTACATGTATTAAATCCTTTCCTGCTATCAGGATACTACTAACATGCAAATAATAAGTATCTAAATACGAAATAGCAAGTCTATTGTATCTAAACATTTAAACTATAATCACACTACTTTTATCATTCTTTATTACTTACTTATTATCACATTGTATCTTAGAGACATCCAACATTCATCCAGAAACGCATCGAAACATTAACGGACATAATTTTTAAAACAATAGACAGGCCAAGCAATTAATATCTAAGTAACATATATAGTGTATACGTTTTACCTTTCAGAATCTGAAGACAGTACAATCACATTTCGTCGGGCTTCTCTTCTCGACATTCTTTTCCTTTTCCCAGCACCAACAACTACATGTTCTTCAGTTCTTGCTTCAGTGTTTGCAGAACGCTTTATGTACACCCCAGATTTGCTTGATTGCCATGCTGCCTTCCATTCTATTGAAGTGCGACGTTTCGCAAGACCAGCCATTATTGCCTTAAAATCATTTTCGCGTCTCCAAAGGCATCCCTTCCATTTTTTTCGGTTATTCCTCTCCCAAACTTTCCTCCATTCCACTACAACATGAATCAGTTCCAACACCCTGCGAATCTCAGCCTCCCTCCTCAGTCTTTCCCAATTGTTCTCCATTCCAAGTTGCTCGATCGTCCTAAAAATTGAAACAACAAAAATTATAGGGGAAAAAACAACAACAATGAACATGTAACTTACATTTCTTCAGATTTAACAACATCTACATATTTAATAGACAATCCAAGCATTCAAGCTAAATGATATTCACATCTCTTCAGATTTAACAACATCTACATATTTATTAGACGATCTATACATTCAATATACATGCAACTCACCGATCGGGAATGTCATATGGCGGAGAGTACGTCATTGCTCAGCGAAAGTTTCTTTGCTACGTCGACCAACTACTCCTCACCAGTACGAAACCCTAATGATCGGTCACCAGTTCTACTTAATTTCGTCATACATTCGGCATAAGATCGCCATACTTGGTAACACTTTGTGGTTGTTTTTAAGTGTTTTTCTTTAATTTATCTAATTCTAGTTATTCTATGAGCAATGTGTTTTTATGTCGTTTTCATTGTCAATTAGGTGCTTTTGATCTCGTTTGGTAATGGTTTCAGGTTAGCTTCAGATGGATGGAAGATCGCGTGGCCAAAAGATGTGAAGAAAGAAGCAAAAAGCAAGGAAAAAGCATATGGGCAGAGGCGGACACGGTCTGACCGTGTCACCTGACACGGCCGTGTCAGGCCTCAAGAAGAATTGATCACCCAGACCAGAAGCGGACACGGTCTGCCTGTGTCAAGGGACACGGCCGTGTCAGCGGTGCGGGCAGGATTTCTAAATTTTGGTTTATTCCAATTTTTAAAGTTCCAGGGGCAGTTTGGGTATTGTGGCTGAAATCTGAAAACCTAGAGGGATTAAAAGAGGCTTGAGAGACAAGGGGAAGACACTTTTTGATCATACGATAGAATTCCAGAGCAGAGAAAGATAGCTTCATCAAGGTTATGGAAGACGAAGAGATTCAACGGTGGAAACCATTGAAGATCAGAGTTCTCCTACTCTTTTGTAAATGTCTAAACTTTCTGATTTTGGTTTCTTAAATATTATGAGAGGCTAAACCCCCCAATGCCAGGGGGTGTCCCTGATTTGAATTGTAATGACTTTTGAATTCCGTATTTCTTTAATCAAGTATTAGTTTTATGCAATTTGATTGTTTAATGTTTTTATGCCTTCTTTGTCGGAAAAACAAAGATTGATCTACGGTTAGCAATTTGTAGGACTACGGTTGTTAAGGTTTTTAAACAATTTGATCTAGTAGTTATCACCTAGGACTAGGGATACCGAAAGGTTATTTGAAGATTCTTGATTATTTACATCTTTGGTTTGCAAACCTTTGTTTCTAAGGACTTAGGCAATAGGATTGCAAACCAAAAGGTTTTCCACTAAGGCCTTAGGGAAACACCCTTAAGAACAAATAGTTGCATTCTATGAACTTGTTAAAGAGATCTTTTTACAGAGTCATTATAAGGAAGATCAAACACCTACCCTGGCATTACCTCAAATTACATCTAAAAAGTCAAACTTTAATTTCAGCTTATTTTTATTATTTCTTTTATTTAAATTTACTTATTGCATTATAACAAAACACCTATTTGCTCTTTTGTTTAATTGACTTAAATAACTTGTGTTTCCTACGCAATCCTCGTGATCGATACTTGGGGTAAAACCCATTATTACTACATCGGTGAAAATAGTACACTTGCTATTTTTCCGATCAAGTTTTTGGCGCCGTTGCCGGGGATTGCCAAAATATAAGTGATTAATAAGTCAATTGAAATTTTGTTGCTCTGCAACTAAAATTTTATTTTTCAGCAACTTTTATTTTTTTTTCTCTCAATTAATAACCGTCTAATCTTGTATGCGAGGTAAATCCTCAGCTGAACTTCTTTTTGACGCAGAACCCGAAAGATTATTGCGAGCACGACTCCGAGAAGTTAAGCGGAAAAGACTGGCATCGAAAGAAGAATCACTTGTAGTTTCAGAATCAGAAGACGAAGAAGTAATATCTATTCAGTCCGAGCAGTCAAATTCTGAGCCTGAAACTATGGCAGCAGATCCACCTCCTCCAGAGAGACTTTTGGGTGATTATGGAAGGGCCAATGCACCGCTTGGAAGAATGACCATTGTAAACCAACCGGTCAATGTTGCACACTTCCAACTTCATCCTTCAACTATCAGACAGTTGGAGAGCAAGCCGTTTGCGGGACGAATCAATGAAGATGCAAATAAGCATCTACAAAGATTCCTCACCACGACAACGTCATTAAAGATTGAAGGTCATTCTGAAGAAGCTAAGAGACTTGTAATGTTTCCTTTTACCTTATCTGAAGATGCGGAAGAGTGGTTTTACTCACTTCCGGCTGGAAGCATCACCACATGGCAACAAATGGAAACCGCTTTTCTTAACGAGTACTTCCCCGCATCAGTTTTCATCCGAAAAAGATATGATATTGTAAACTTCAAGCAGAAAGAAGGGGAATCGTTGGGGGATGCATACAAAAGGTTCAAGAGATGTTTGGTTGCATGTCCTACTCATAATATGGACCCAACCGAGCAAATGCAGACTTTCGTAAATGGTCTCCGAATTAAGACAAAACAGCTTATTGATACGGCTGCCGGTGGCTCAACTAATTTTTCAACAGCCACGGGTATCAAGAGGATCATAGAAGCTATTGCTGCTAATGAGCACATCGAGTTATATGACCGTGCAATGAGCCAACCGGAAGGTAAAATTGATTTGAAGCTTGCTGATCAGGTAGTTAAAATGGAAGATCAAATTGCAGCTGAAGTAGAAAGAAGACTGAAGAAGATGAATCTTAGTGATCAAAAGGTAGCACAAATTGAACCAGCCGCCTCAGTTGTATGTGAAATATGTAGTGGACCACATTTTGCTATGCATTGTGTGGCAACGCAGGAACAGGTGGAACAGATTCATATGTTGAGGCAAAATAATCCATACGCCAATACTTATAATCCGGGTTGGAAAAATCATCCTAATTTCGCATGGAAGGACCAACAAGGAAACTTTCAAAAGCAAGGATCAACCCAATTTCAAACTCCAGCGCAATCACAACAACTTCCATATCAACAACAATTCCAACATCATCCTCAACAATTTCAACAACGGGTACCAAAGAAAGAAGATTGGGAGATCGCTTTTGAAAAAGTGGCAACCCAAAACTCTCAGTTTCAAGAAGAGACAAGAGCCAACCTCAGGAACACCACGGCTTCGATCAAAAATCTTGAAGTTCAAATGGGTCAAATAGCACAACATCTCACTCTACAGGCACAAGGAAACTTTCCGAACGAAACTGTGAAAGATCAGAAAAATCTAGAGAAGATCAATGCTGTTACAACAAGGAGTAAAAAGGTGTTAGAATCGGAAAAAGAAAAAGAAGAGATAGATGACCCTATGGTGATAGAGGTAGATTTGGAAATAAGAGAGAACCCAAGAGAGCCAGAAGTGGTGATACCACCGGTTAAACAAGCTGAAGAAAAAATTAAAAAAGATGCTGAACCGGCAATCAAACTACCCTTCCCTTCAAGAGTAACAAAGAAGAATTCAAAAGAGAAAGACTTTAAGAAGTTCACTAAATTGTTCAAAAGGTTAGAGGTGAATCTACCTTTTTTTGAAGCACTTGAGCACATGCCTTTGTATAAGAAATTTATGAAGGAGGTGTTGGCGAAAAAGAGATCACTAGGAGGAGAACCAAAAATTGTAATCGAGAAGTGTGGTATAGTCTCTTCAGCAAGAAAGATCCCAATTAAGAGGAAAGACCCTGGGCCGGTGGCGATACCATGCACTATCAAGAATATAGCATTTAAAAAGGTACTCCTCGATTCTGGTTCTAGTGTAAGTTTAATGCCTTTATCCATTTTCAAAAAGCTTGAATTAGAAAAGATTAGTGAAAGTAAGACACGGTTAAGGTTCGCCGATCACACCGTTAAGAAATCCTATGGGGTAGCTGAAGATGTACTAGTGGAAGTTGATAAGTTTGTTTTCCCTGTTGACTTCCACATCATGGACATTCCGGAAGATGAAGAAACTCCTATCCTTCTTGGGAGACCCTTTTTGTCGACAGGCCGCTGTAATTTTGACATTGAAAAAGGGACGCTAACGCTGAAATCATTTGATGAAGAAGTAACCTTGAAGATGTTAGGAGTCAGGAAACATAGGTCAGATGTGAATGAGAAAACTTCAACTGGTATGACGGAAGGTGAACAAGAAGACAAAAATCTTAAAAATCTCCAAGAAAAAGTTTCAAGCATAGCCTCTCTGTTGGAACCAACTTATGTAGCTGTCAAAAGTCCTAAGAAAGCTAAGGAAATCGAGAAAAATGTGGGAAGCAAATTGAAGAGAAAAGTTATCCAGGCTTTTCATCTTCATGAGTTCGCGGTTGCAGAAGTGGCAAGCAACAAGGTTTGGAAAAGGAAATACCCTCCATAAAAAAAAAGGGTAATGGAACGTCGAGCCATGCGACGTTAAACGAAGCGCTTCGTGGGAGGCAACCCACGGTTTTAATAATTAATCTTTCTGGTTGTTTGTCTTATTTTCAGGAAATAAAAGAGAGCATCTCCAGTGGAATCTAGGAAGTGATCATTGGAATGCAATACCTCTGTAAGCAACCTCTCTGAGGCTGGTTCTAAAACATTGAGGACAATGTTTAGTTCAAGTGTGGGAGGGGTTCTTTTCAGTTGCTTTTAGTTGATTTCCATTTTTTCTTGTTTTTGTTTGTGTGTTGTGTTGACATTGTGTTATAGATTGAGTGATGGATGCCGAATGAATGATGAATGGTAGTTAGTGGATGAAAGGTGCAACCTGAACTTAATCTCTCGAGGTACTTTGGAAGTGGACATAGCCGAAAGTGTCAGACGCAACTTGAAGAACTGGACTGAGAAGGCAAGTGGTGAAATCGAGCCGGAAAGGAAAGTCATATGACATAAAGGGTGTGTTGAAGCTGCGAACTTAGCCTACATGGTGAGGAACATAAAAAGCCAAACACATGTAAAGATCATCATGAGAGTGAAATCAGGTATGGCTTTATCTCTCTAATTTTGCGTTTGTCCTACCGACACAGTACAAATATGAAAGCACACACTGAGGCACTTGTTTGTTCTCCCCAGAGCCTTTCCGTCCTTCATTTATTTTTGTTTTATCCCTCGTTAAACCCGTTGAGCCATTCCCCCTTGTTTGTTTAATCCCACACATGTCATCCTTAACCATAATTCTATCATTTTTGTGTGGCACTTGTGTAATTATTGTTTCTTTTGAATTTGTGTGAAATTGTAAGTTTGGGGTGGTGCTTAAGAAAATAAAGGGCAAGTGTGATATGAAAAAAAAAGAGAAAAGAAAAGTGTGTAAAGCACAAGAAAACAAAAAAAAAGTTTGAAACACTTGCCTAAAAAGATTTGAAAGACTCGAACGATGTTGATTACCCGGTAATTAGGTAAAAAGGAGAGTCTAAGAAGAAACCCCCTCACACAAAACCGAACACAAAGACAAGAAGAATAACATAAGTGCTAGTTCATAAACCATTTGCATATCAATTCCTTGTTTATCCTTCCTTCCACCTCAGCCACGTTACAACCTAAAAAGTCCTCAAAAGTGTGTGAATTCTCTTTGTGTAGTGAAAGTAGAATATATGCAAAGTCAAGGGTTGATATTGCATATCGTGATGTTGAGCGAAAAACACTCTAACCCCGAGAGACAATGTGAGAAGTGTGAAAAGTTTGCAGGTGAAATACACTCTGTTATGAAGAGTGATGGACAACAAGGTTCGATAAGCCCAAAAGCCTAATCAAGAAAGAGAAGTAAGTTGCGAAAGACATCGACTATGTTGTGGAAAAGAAAAGTTTAAGGTGACCTCTGTTTGATCTCTTGCATCACTCGAGGACAAGCAATGAGATAAGTTTGGGGTTGTGATCGGTCACCAGTTCTACTTAATTTCGTCATACATTCGGCATAAGATCGCCATACTTGGTAACACTTTGTGGTTGTTTTTAAGTGTTTTTCTTTAATTTATCTAATTCTAGTTATTCTATGAGCAATGTGTTTTTATGTCGTTTTCATTGTCAATTAGGTGCTTTTGATCTCGTTTGGTAATGGTTTCAGGTTAGCTTCAGATGGATGGAAGATCGCGTGGCCAAAAGATGTGAAGAAAGAAGCAAAAAGCAAGGAAAAAGCATATGGGCAGAGGCGGACACGGTCTGACCGTGTCACCTGACACGGCCGTGTCAGGCCTCAAGAAGAATTGATCACCCAGACCAGAAGCGGACACGGTCTGCCCGTGTCAAGGGACACGGCCGTGTCAGCGGTGCGGGCAGGATTTCTAAATTTTGGTTTATTCCAATTTTTAAAGTTCCAGGGGCAGTTTGGGTATTGTGGCTGAAATCTGAAAACCTAGAGGGATTAAAAGAGGCTTGAGAGACAAGGGGAAGACACTTTTTGATCATACGATAGAATTCCAGAGCAGAGAAAGATAGCTTCATCAAGGTTATGGAAGACGAAGAGATTCAACGGTGGAAACCATTGAAGATCAGAGTTCTCCTACTCTTTTGTAAATGTCTAAACTTTCTGATTTTGGTTTCTTAAATATTATGAGAGGCTAAACCCCCCAATGCCAGGGGGTGTCCCTGATTTGAATTGTAATGACTTTTGAATTCCGTATTTCTTTAATCAAGTATTAGTTTTATGCAATTTGATTGTTTAATGTTTTTATGCCTTCTTTGTCGGAAAAACAAAGATTGATCTACGGTTAGCAATTTGTAGGACTACGGTTGTTAAGGTTTTTAAACAATTTGATCTAGTAGTTATCACCTAGGACTAGGGATACCGAAAGGTTATTTGAAGATTCTTGATTATTTACATCTTTGGTTTGCAAACCTTTTTTTCTAAGGACTTAGGCAATAGGATTGCAAACCAAAAGGTTTTCCACTAAGGCCTTAGGGAAACACCCTTAAGAACAAATAGTTGCATTCTATGAACTTGTTAAAGAGATCTTTTTACAGAGTCATTATAAGGAAGATCAAACACCTACCCTGGCATTACCTCAAATTACATCTAAAAAGTCAAACTTTAATTTCAGCTTATTTTTATTATTTCTTTTATTTAAATTTACTTATTGCATTATAACAAAACACCTATTTGCTCTTTTGTTTAATTGACTTAAATAACTTGTGTTTCCTACGCAATCCTCGTGATCGATACTTGGGGTAAAACCCATTATTACTACATCGGTGAAAATAGTACACTTGCTATTTTTCCGATCACCTAACGTCCTTTGGAGAAGTAATGTTTCTTCACTTAGGATCCCAACTTCTTTATCTATACTTCTTGAACCAAACGACGATAATTTAATACTATAGTAAAGGAAACAAATGTATCTGAAAGGTTAGTTTAATAGAAATGTAATACAATTGGTTAATATTGGAGGTCCGAGCGCACGATTTCAATAAAATCTAAATGCTTATTTTTGGATACTCAACAGTTTTTTTGGTTATAATAGACCAAGCGATTTCCATTTTTCAACAACTTCCTATATATGATAATAGGCACACACTTAAATGTTGGGCCGTGGAACATGTCCACACATATTGTAATCTATATATAATAGATGCACTAACTATTTATAAAGGACAGCATTGTAACAAAATTATAGTTTTCATATTTCCATTAAAAAAACCACATTAAAGTTAGGTGTCACTATATTTATCCATAACATACAAAAAACACTTATAATGTGCAGACAAACAAAAACTATATTCCTATATTATGAAAAATATATTTCAAAATAATATTCTATCAAGAAAATATGAAATTTATATTTCTCAATAATATTATATCAAAACACATACTGTTGGCCCTTAACATGTTGGAAATTTTAATTGGGCCGCGTCATAAAATTTTTAAATTTCAATTTCTTTTGATACATTTTTTAACGTTTAAGATTACTTAATATGACTTAAATATTTATGGAAGAAAATTATTATGTCTTGATTTTCAACAATTAAGGCCTACAAATTTTTTAATTTCTTCAACTATTAAACTTTTTTAAAAGGAAAATTATTACCGTTTTCTTTTACAGTTCCCTTTTATCAGTCCCATAATTTAATATAATCAGGATATTTATCTACAACCATACTCGAAAACAATGTACATTATTGAAAGAAGTTTGCTTCATAAATTTAGTACACCGTTTTTAAAAGATTTTATTAAATTCATTGGATGTTTTATCAATTTATTAGACAAATAAAACTGCCTCCAAATGATTAAATTATAGATTATATCCTTTTTCTATTTGACAGTGTTAAACAACACATATCAAGTTTCTGTTTGTAATGGTAGAATGGTTGATATAAAATCCAACATTACTACATAAAGATTAAACTCATGTTATACAGGTTTTTACAATTATAAAAACATTTGATTGTATCATTCGCAATTATAAAAAACAGCACTTTACAAAGTCACCATCCTAACGCTTTTCCACAATTAAATGCACATAAGGCGAAAACCGCAACATGCTCCAGACTAAAGTATCGCCATTGCAAAGTTTGATACTCTTAGCTAATTCATACCAGCCCTGAGCCATGTACCTTTCATAAGTGCTTGGGACTCCTTTCCTCCTCGCCTTATGAAGCCTGCAGTTGAACACATTTCGAGTCGCCGCGTCTACAACTTTAATTTCATCCTGATATACTCGGAGGCATTTCTTAGCTATTTCCTTTGGAAAATGCTGCATAAATACACAGATATTTTAGCTTACATTTCATATTGTTCCTATATTAAATGAATACGAATCACATTATATTGTGTTATCTTACCATCACATTTTTTGCACTTTTTTTGCCGTTTGTAATACGAGTTTTCCAAGTGAATTTCTTTGCCCCATTCGACAACTCCTCTGTAATATCAGTAGACGCCTTCCCTTTCCCTTTCTTTGATTGATTTCCCTTTCTCAATATATGCGGATTGACTTTTCCCCGCGATGAAACTGCCCGAACGGTCTTTTTTTCCTTTTCTTTAATTCCTACACTTCGTTCACTACACATATTTTTCTTTGAAACCATCCCTGGATCCCCATTAACACTGTCAATCGTCTTATCCTCAATCGTTTCTTCAATTGGCTCCTCCTTTACATCCAGAATCACAACATTTTCATGACTTGAAGGTTGAGGAACTGCAGTGGCGGATGTCGTAGCCATTTGATCATCCCGATGTACTTTCCCATGTTCTTTTACTCTTTGCGCTTTCTTCGAAGCTTTTTTTGCCTTATCTGCATTGTACCCCGTTTCAGCAACCAACCCATCTATCAACCTCCATGCTCCTTCGTCGCTAACAACCAAAAACAATCATAACAATAGTTAAATATTTGTCTTATAAATTTAACGAAATTATTAAGCCATTTGAATTACTCAATAAAAATTATCTTGATACGAACAAATTCAAGATTACTGATGATTCACAGGAAATGAATATGAACAATCAACAAATATTCAGAATATGAACAAACAAATATGTAAAATGATCCTTAATAGAAACACAGACTTAATACGAATAAAAGATTACCCAACAGTAGTAAAAACCCAAGAATCACTAATCGAACCTGATGTACTCTGTTTTTGCAAATTCAGTTTGAAATACACATAAACCCTAACGACTCTTGGTACGTATTTTTTTAACATACACCTACATACTTAGAGAATCTTCAAAAAAACTTCACAGAAAAAACACGACACAACCGACAATGTTTCATCACCCATACATCTATAATAGCCATAAGAGGGCATATATCACAGTTAATCTTTAAAAAGTTGATTTCAGAAAATTTTTCAATTGCAGATAAATTTTCGCCTTTACCAAACACATTCATCTCAACCCATTTAGAAACAATAATGCTTCAACACTGAAACTTGAAATAATAACAATCAGATTTATATTCTTAAAGTAACGATGAAAAGCAGTACCTGATTTCTACGCCGTCTTCGTCTGATATACATCCGTGGACAGTTTTCCTTCCTCCGGTCATCTTCTCTAGCATGCAGGAAATCTGGAATGACCGTACTGTTCAGAAAGCTCGCGCGTTTGTTTTGCCGAGGGTGCTTTTGTTTTCAATAAAAAATGAATTTATAAGTTGTCTCTCTGCTTCCGCATAATGTTGGGCAATTTACAGCTATTAATTTCCAATGGGCCAAGAAAATTGTTGGGTTGCCCTGACCAAGAAAATTCCCAATAGCCCAAGAAATGTAGAAGCGATTGACTAATATGTTTCTTTAACAAACGCAATTAATAATTAAGAGATTCTTTTTTAAAATAACCCACTCATCATATTAAAACTAATAATGGTTTTTTTTATATAACTAAATTACCCATATATTAATTTGTTATTATTATTTACATCTTATTTACCACTATTAAATACACATTAAAATAATTTTAACAGACAAAATGTGTCCAATATATTTTTTAATCAATGCATTAAAATATATTCCCATTTCATATCATGTATATTTAATTTAATATATCAAATCCACACAATGTCAAAACATTTTTGTTGGGCATCAAAATTCAACTGTTTAAAGTTTTTCATATAGACAATGATTGTCATATGTATATTTTATTGCAAATCTACTCTTAACAATTATATTGAACTAATAATATTTTGAAAAAAAAAGTACATAGACTTAACAAAATCAAATCCCAACATAAACTAATTTATTTAATAATTTAAATATTGTACATCCCCAGGACATTAGCCATATATATTCCCCTATTAACTTCACATATCTTCCATAAATAAGTTTGATATAAAGCATACCCAATCAATAACAAATTGTATCTGTCAAACAATGACTACTACAAAACCAGTAAATAAGAGCAATTGCATAACAGAATATCATAACATTAAATTTGCATAAGTTCTTATCAATCCATAGGCAATTACTAACCAAACAAAAATTCTGAAGATTAAATAAAACAAGTTTTTAAAATTACATTCAAATTACGACATCAAAAATTACTAAACCAAGCAAAATGATTAAACCAAAAAATATTGTTCTTCAAATAGTCGTCATCAATGCATCCAGCCTAACCATTAAAACATCAAGAAATCACCATCATCTAAACCTGCATTTTACATACATAACAATGTTAAAAAAATTCCAGAAACATACAGATTAAAATGCAAAGCATTCAATATCAATGTTATACAACATTATATGTCAACAAATACAATCCTAACCATTGTTTTCAGTTTCTTCACCAACTCTGTCCAGATCTTCCATTCACTGTCATCCATAATACAAACATTTTATGATTCTGAAACCCAAATAATATCATCTAACATAATTTCAAACTTTTCGTAAATCTTTGAACAATAAAGTCATACCTTTCATTTTCAAAGCGTATCCAACCAACACACACTCCATCGGATATCTCTACCATTCTGGGTTTCATATCCAATCCCACACTGCCTATAACATCAACTACAAACTGAACATCTTCAACAACAGCAAACCTCAATCCAGATCTGATTCCTTCATGACTCCGCATCCAATTGATTGCAACCATCTCATTCTGCCACACCCGTGCGATGTTGTTCACCTTGCTATCACTCTCCCACATGCATGCAACATTGTCCCGTACATAAACAGCCAAATCAGTGCACACCTTCGTAATCCGGTCTTTCTTCATCTTCGCTCTCATGCGCAGTAGTTTAGATCTTTGTTTAATCTTCCTTTTAATGGCGAATCGCTGTAAACGATCTTCAACCAGAATAAATTTCAAATTTCTACATGATAAAGAACAAGGTTAAATCAAAATCAAACTCTTATAAAAAAATGAAAGAAAAATATTGGATTTAGAAGAAAAGAATCCACAACCTGCATGCTTTCTTAACCTGTGAGAAGGTACCCATTTTCGTTCAACCGATGGAGTAGATTTCACTTTTGAGATTAAAACCTAATTTCAAGTTCCTCTCATCCACTTATATACTGAAACGTTCCAACCTCTTAGACTTCTTTTTCCAAAGTACAACTTCACATACATTATCATTACTTAGTAGGGAAACGTGCAAAAAATGTGGGAAACTGGTATACTAGCTTTTTAGATGACTACATAAAAAATATATTAAACTCTTCAAATGAATAATTAATATCGTTTTATCAATATACACATCATTCTGTTAATTTTGATAAAATTTAATACATTGAATTATTTAAATTGGGTCTTCACTTGATTTTTTCAAAATTCAATTCGATATATTTTTAATTACATTAACTGAATTTATTTTTTACAATTCCTTTACTACTTAATTTAATATTAATTATCTTCATTCATATTTGGCCATAAGAAAACTATATAATATGCTTTAATTTATATTATTAATTAACATTATCTATAAGATTAAATTATAAACATTGCTTTTTTTGTCTTCTATATTTTTCGCCAAAAAAATATAATATATTCCCTTTTTTGATATATTTTTGGTTATATATTTTTGACAAGCTAAAATTTATTATGCTAAAATAAATTGATTTCTAAACAAATATTTTTTTTATACATCATTATTTAAATATCGGAATGGATTTTCATACACAATATAATAATTAATGAATTTATATGTGGTACATTTTAAAACAATTTACAAAATAATATTATTATTGGTTAGATATATTATTACGTGACCCATGCGAACGCAGGGGTAATGGATACTTATGGTATATTTTAAACAATAACGTACGCGTGCGGACACAATGGTAGATGACTACCAAATTATATGAATTTCATATTAAATGAAACTAATTTTTATATGCATTTTATATTATTATATATTTTATTATTATCTATATCGAATTTGCGTGACCCGTGCGAACGCACGGGTCCTTTACTAGTTAATATATAAAAGTTGATTACCACCAAATTTTCGTAATCTACTTAATATAAATCCAAGGTTGTCATGCTACAAAATCGCGCTTAGCCGCTGGAAATGTCGAATCAACTCTGAAACTGTGCGGTATCCCTTTCTTTCCTTTGAATGTCATCCATTTTAGTTTGCGGCGTATTTTCCCTTTTTTAGAGAGGAAAAATTTTGTTGTTGTGTTTGGGATATTAAAGCTATTAATGTTGATGTTGATGAGAAAGAAGTGTTGAATTTTATTTTGATTTTCATAAAAAAAAAGTATTGTTTTCAGAAGAAGAGTATGGTGATGGTGGATATAGATCTTCTCCAATTTATTGTCTTCTGCTCCATAACAGCACTAAGTATGACCTTTGAATTATTTTTTGGTTTTATCTTTCTTCTCATTCATTAATATTTTCTTATTTCTTAACCATTGAATATGGAGTAGCAGGGGAAGCTGCAGACAAACGCAGCAGAAGATCCAAACATTTCAAAGAGAGAGAACAAAGTTTATGATTAAAAAATTTTATATTTTAGGTTTTGTGTTTTAGGTCTTTTGTTTTAGGTTTTGTTTGTTCCCACGATTGAAAAGTCAACCAAATGTTAAAAGATCTATTCTTCTTTTTTCTATGCGTGTTGGATTAGTCGTCTATTTGGGATATAGATCTACGAAATTAATTTTTTATGAAAAAGTTATGGTGAGTTAACTATTTTCTAAAATATTATGTATTTTTTTATCTGTAATAAATCTAATTTAAATCGCTCAATGACATTGGTGTGTTCTTTCTTCTTTTAGTTTTACTAATTATATATAATCCCTTAATTGATGTACTCAGACTGTAATCAGGAATGCAGAGAAGCTATAGCTTCTCTAATTGTTGTTGCTGCAAGATTTTCTTATCTGCCTGAGTTATGCAACCTTCGACAAATATTTCAAGAGGGATATGAAAACTGTCTTCAATGTTACCTCTATCAAGAGATCACTCTTAGTTTTTTATATCATTGCAATTAAACATATTTATGTCTTACTTCTGAACTGACTTATTAAATTATTAATGGTTAGTTTTTCGTAAATTCGAATTCAAAGTCTTTTATCTTGGTGTAGAATGTACCTTTATGCAAGAGTTTTAAGTAGAGTTTTCAATATAGTGACAGATGAATTATTAAATGTCTATATAATTGGAATTTGTATCAGTTGTAAATTCATTTTTACAGAATAAATAAACATGGGAATGTGGAGGGTTTTATCAATTCCAATTCGAATCCAAAGTGTATTTTGGCCCACTTTAATTACCACATGTACTTTTCAAGAAATATCTCCATTTTCATATTTTTATTGCATCTAATAGATTCAATGGGTCAATCACCAACTAATAGGTTCAACTTATAGGTTCAATGGGTCAATCTCTATATAAGTTGATTAATTTAACTTTTTTTGACATTATTTGATTAATTTAATTTAATCATTAGTTAGTAGCACTAATGCAATTTTCAATTTTTATTGTAATATTCTTTTGATTGTTTTATTGTTGTAGACACTTTTTCTTGAGAAAAAGGTAAAGATGTTGATTGTGAATTTTATTTGAAGCAACAATCATTTTACTTTGAGATATACCTCAGTCTTTTGCATAGTATATTTTATTTTTAGAATTTAAGAATTTCAACCAGCTTTTCATCAAAATACATGTAATCAATTACAAGAAAATTTATATCATATTAATATGTCAATCAATAATAAATAGTTTTTGGTTTATTAGAAATATTCCTTATAAAATTTTGTATATTAGTATTTTAATAACTTAATACTATATATATATATATGCAAATTAAAATCTGAAGTTTTAATAATTGTAATTATAATTATAATATTTATTTAAGGAAAGAAAATATATTTATTTTTAACTATGACATTTACTATTATAATAACGTATGATACTCACAACAAATCAGAGCATTTATAATAAAATTATTAATTGATTGCTGTAATAAATTAATTCAATTTTATCGCAATCCTTGATTAAACTGAATTTGTTAGACAAAAGAATAGATTGATCTTATATTATTGGGTAGGTATTAGTTGTAAAATTAAAGGACCCAATAGAGGTAATCGTCTTTTTTATTGAGTTTAGGTGATAATTATAGGTAAGTGTAGGTAATTATTAGTTGTATCAACAAGGCTAAATTCATTTTATAGAAAATTTTAAGAAAATGTCATTGGGAATATGTAGTTTTAGATGATAATAATTAATCGTCTTTTTTAATATAGGCAATTATTACTGTTTTTTAAGAAATTATTCATCTACTATTATAATAACTACTATCATAATAAAAAAAATTCATGTCTACCAAAATTAATTTCATTTCCAAGTTTAAACTAATATTTTAATCTGATTTGCATGCCTTCAATTATCTTTTTCATCGTTAACTCATATTAACATGCCTTATATTTTTAATATATGACAATATTAAAAACCGCCAGTTTTTCCGGTTCACACCGGTTCAATGGCATATCTGATCCAGGAATCAAACCAGAACGGTTACCTGGCCGGTTCCCGGTTCAACCGGTCCGACCGGCCGGTCCGATCCGATTTTTAAAACACAGTTTTTATCAACAAATTAATAATAATAGTATATTGGTTACTAAAAGGTTGATACTTAAGGAATTGTGCGTATTATTACTTACCTATTAATTATATAGGTCATTAATAACTTCCTTTCAACCCTATTCTGATTCTAACGTATGTACTCAAATGTAGAGAACAAGTCTCAAAACGAAAACAACCTTTGGAATTCCTATATTTACACTTATTAATATATAAACTAGCCCGGGGTTAGTTCTGACATCATGTGGTTCCACCCCTTTCGGAGTTGCGGAGGATTGAACCGTGGTTCTCCACTAGACCAACTAACGATTGGTTAAATATATTGACTTTCAATAATTATAATTATACAGAAAATTATAGGGATGCCCAACGGGCCAACCTTTTTTTCTAACGGGCCGACAAAATATTTACTTAAATTGAACAGATATTATAGATCATATTTTTTAATGGGGCGACAGAATATAGGTTTTTTAATCCATGCCCGATGGGCCGAACCTTTTTTCCTAACGGGCCGACAAAATATTTACTTAAATTGAACAAACATTATAGATCATATGTTCTAAGGGCGACAGAATATAGGTTTTTTAATCCATATATTAACTTTTTTAAGTTTTTAAAAACATTTATCTCAATTTGTTTATAATTAAAAATCAAAATTTATTTAGTCATCTATTTTTTTAGTAAAATATTTATCTTTGACTGAACGAGACTATTTAATTTATATATCTTTTATATACTTTTATTAACCATTATTATATTATATTTATTTATTATTTATAATTACATTTGCGCGACCCGTGCGAACGCACTTTATTTTTAGAATTTAAAAATTTCATCCAGCTTTTCATCAAAATACATGTATTCAATTACAAGAAAATTTATATCATATTAATATGTCAATCAATAATAAATAGTTTTTGGTTTATTAGAAATATTCCTTATAAAATTTTGTATATTAGTATTTTAATAACTTAATACTATATATATATATATATATATATATATATATATATATATATATGCAAATTAAAATCTGAAGTTTTAATAATTGTAATTATAATTATAATATTTATTTAAGGAAAGAAAATATATTTATTTTTAACTATGACATTTACTATTATAATAACGTATGATACTCACAACAAATCAGAGCATTTATAATAAAATTATTAATTGATTGCTGTAATAAATTAATTCATGCTGCTCTATTTTAATATTATTTATTTATTACAAAATCACTAATTTATTTAATAAAATATTTTTTTATATTTTATTTTATCGCAATCCTTGATTAAACTGAATCTGTTAGACAAAAGAATAGATTGATCTTATATTATTGGGTAGGTATTAGTTGTAAAATTAACGGACCCAATAGAGGTAATCGTCTTTTTTATTGAGTTTAGGTGATCGTCTTTTTTATTGAGTTTAGGTGATAATCATTTATTTTATAGGTAAGTGTAGGTAATTATTAGTTGTATCAACAAGGCTATATTCATTTTATAGAAAATTTTAAGAAAATGTCATTGAGAATATGTAGTTTTAGGTGATAATAATTAATCGTTTTTTTAATATCGGCAATTATTACTGTTTTTTAAGAAATTATTCATCTACTATTATAATAACTACTATCATAATAAAAAAAATTCATGTCTACCAAAATTAATTTCATTTCCAAGTTTAAACTAATATTTTAATCCGATTTGCATGTCTTCAATTATCTTTTTCATCGTTAACTCATATTAACATGCCTTATATTTTTAATATTTGACAATATTAAAAACCGCCAGTTTTTCCGGTTCACACCGGCTCAATGGCATATCTGATCCAGGAATCGAACCAGACCGGTTACCTGGCCGGTTCCCGGTTCAACCGGACCGACCGGCCGGTCCGATCCGATTTTTAAAACACAGTTTTTATCAACAAATTAATAATAATACTATATAATAATAATAATAAGTACTAATAATGTGATAATAGTGTTTTTCAATTCTCTCAACCCCTAATTCATACCTCTATTTATTATTTTGCAATATTATCATTATCAACAACTAATAAATATAAATGTAGTATATTGGTTACTAAAAGGTTGATACTTAAGGAATTGTGCGTATTATTACTTACCTATTAATTATATAGGTCATTAATAACTTCCTTTCAACCCTATTCTGATTCCAACGTATGTACTCAAATGTAGAGAAAAAGTCTCAAAACGAAAACAGACCTTTGGAATTCCTATATTTACACTTATTAATATATAAACTAGCCCGGGGTTAGTTCTGACATCATGTGGTTCCACCCCTTTCGGAGTTGCGGAGGATTGAACCGTGGTTCTCCACTAGACTAACTAACGATTGGTTAAATATATTGACTTTTAATAATTATAATTATACAGAAAATTATAGGGATGCCCAACGGGTCAACCTTTTTTTCTAACGGGCCGACAAAATATTTACTTAAATTGAACAGATATTATAGATCATATGTTTTAATGGGGCGACAAAATAAAGGTTTTTTAATCCATGCCCGATGGGCCGAACCTTTTTTTCTAACGGGCCGACAAAATATTTACTTAAATTGAACAGATATTATAGATCATATGTTCTAAGGGCGACCGAATATAGGTTTTTTAATCCATTTATTAACTTTTTTAAGTTTTTTAAAACATTTATCTCAATTTGTTTATAATTAAAAATCAAAATTTATTTAGTCATCTATTTTTTTAGTAAAATATTTATTTTTGACTGAACGAGACTATTTAATTTATATATCTTTTATATACTTTTATTAACCATTATTATATTATATTTATTTATTATTTATAATTACATTTGCACGACCCGTGCGAACGCACGGGTCTCTTGCTAGTTAATATTAAAAGTTGATTACCACCAAATTTAATTACCCTAACCAAAGCCAATTTAAGATGGTTTTACATACCCTGAAGAGTAATTAATATATAAAAGTTGATTACCACCAAATTTTCGTAATCTACTTAATATAAATCCAAGGTTGTCATGATGACAACCTTGAACACAAATCTAACCCTAAATCCAATGTGGCAGCATCTTATAATTCTAATGCTTATGTGGCATTATATTAGAATTTAGAATTTCTATTACTCTTTTTTTAATTATTCACACAAACTCTAATTCAATACTATAATTACTAATGATATTAAAATAAAAAATAATAATAATATTAAACCACCACCACTATTAATAATAATAATATAATATCTAGCTAATAATATTAGTAAAATAATATGATTTTAAAAAATAAAAAAATTTAGAGAAAATATGATTTAAATTTTGTTTTTGGACTTGACATTGAATAAATTTTTTTTTAATCTATAGATTAAACACTAAATGAATAATTGAATTTAGATTAATCTAATAATGAATTTAATTTTAATAAAAATTAATATTGAAAATATTTTGACTAATTTTTCATTTTATATTACTAATTAATTCTAAAAATTGATTAGAGTCAATACAATTGTCTCTTTTCAAAAATATTATATTTTTTCTCAAAATAAATATGAACTTTTTATTTCTAAATAAATAACATATAATATAATATAATATAATATAATATAATATTCAGCTACTATGATTAAAAATTACATTATTTGTAAAAATTATAATTACTTATCTATTTTGCAATAGTAGAAAATATAAAAAAAAATTGATTACAATTTTAATATATATTAATTAAGAATAAATAAATAAATATTAAACAAAATAAATATTAATTTATATAAAAAATATTTTGTATAAATAATTTATAGTCAAGAAGAAATAAAATAAATAGTATATGATCATGATAGGGCAAATAGATGAATAATTTTAATATTATAAATAATTGTCGATTTTTATTTATGATGCAATGTCAACAAAAAAATTAGAATTATTATCATGATAGGGCTAATAGATAAATAATTATAATTTTATAAATAAATTATTGATTGAAGATTATTTTATAATGATTATTAAAATAATACGGTCAATCTATTAGAGAGTAAGTTTAAAATGAGAAGCTTTGTGATGATGCAATATCAATAAATTGATTAAACTTTCTTTTAATTCATACTTATTGCAATAATAAAGAATATAAAAAATTAATACAACGGTTACATTTTTTTTAAGAATAAATTTAATATTTAACAGTTAGAATATATAACATTTAACGGTCACATAGAAGTTTAATAAAAATGAATTCTACAAAAACATTTAATAAGAATGAATTTGAATGTAACTGTTAAACATTTTTCATTGATTTTTTTAATTCTATTAAGTGCAATAATAATGAATTAAAGATTTCTAAAGAGAGAATAAAAACTTTCCATCTTCTACATTTTAATTTATTCTAAAAAAAAATATTACTGTAACTTTTTTTATTGAATATACGTACGTTACAATTTTTTTACTTTTCAATTATCCTCTCTTTGAATTCTATGTATTTATTATAAATACCTCAAAAAATGGCTTTCAATCTCAATTGTTTTCTATTTCTCTTTTTAAATTTGTTCTCAAGAGTCAAGATTGTCTATTTCAAGAAATATACACCCAATCATGTATATATATACTAAATGTTGAATATAGATGTTGTTTTTAATTTTGATGTAGTAGCTTTTTAATTTTGTATTGTTATTTTTGTTTATCTTTCTTAATCTTCATATTATCTTGATTCTTCATTAGTTAATGTTTGATTTTGATTTGTAATCACTTTTTCGTAGTAATTTTGTCGCAGGATTTTAATTTTGTATTGTAACTTTTTGTTTATCTTTCTTAATCTTTATTTTGACTATTCCTTAGTTAATGTTGTATGATACTAACTCCATTAATTTGATCTTATCTCCATATTGTTATTTCAATTGCATCTTTAGTGTTCAAGAAATCGATGACAAGTGATCTCTTAGAGATAAGTTTGTCTCTAACCATTTTAATTGCGTAGACTAAATTTGAAATTATAAAATTTGACTTAAGAATTTTTAAATATAGGAGATGATACTTAAATTGTAAAGTTAAAATATACTAATATGTTGATGATAATTATATTTTTTTAAATATATTTATTTTTATCATTTTGTTTTCAATATCTTTAATATATTTATTCGTTTTATTAAAAAATCATATATAAGATTTTTTTAATGAAATAAATATATTTGGAAATTGCTAATATATTGTTTGAGTTTATTTCGGAAGAACAAGAAAGGAATGTAATTTTGAAGATTTTTCTTTTTCTTATCTTTTTCATTCTTCATTCTTATTATATCATATATGTGATTTGAACAATTACTATATTATTTTTTTTTACTTTCTCTTTACTATAATTAACCGGAAAAATAAAAAAGGTGTGAAATTTTAAGAATTTTTTTTATTGTCTTTCTTTTCATTCATCATTTTAATTACACCTTACAAGTGATTTGAACAGTTAGAATATTTAAAAATGAATTGCTTATAATTAAAAATGAAAAATGATATTTAAATATTACTAAATAATATTATCTATTAATGAATAAAATAAGTTGAATAATTTTTTTTAGCATAAATCAAATCATAGTAAATAAAATAAACTTAAATGAAATATTTATCTTATTTTAAAATAAATATTCAACTAATAAAAAAATCTTAACCTTGAAGTTTTCTCAATTTTTTAAAATTGAAGAGTTATTTTATTCAATCCCATGTCAATTGATGGTGCATTTAAATAGAGACCATTAAAAATTCAAAATAATTTATTTACCAACAATAGTCTCGAGAGTGACACTTAAACAATATTTGATAAACTTAAAATTTGATATAAAAAAATAAAAGATAAATGTAATTGTTGAAAATGTATAGAAAAATGACGATGAAAAAATTCATAAAAAGAATATTAATGAAAATATAATTGAATGAGTATATTCTTAAACTTAAAAAACTATGTACTATGGCATGAGTGAGTAATAAAAAATATTATAATATAAATGACTTGTTATTTACAAATCATATATAACAAAAAATAAATATAAATGATATAAAAATATTCAATCATATGTGGATAAAATATCAACTAATAGCACTATTAAAATAAAATTTGATAAGATTAGTGAAAATATAATCGAATGAATATATTTTTAAACTTAAAAAACTATGTATAATTATAGATATATTGTATATATCTCCTTAAGGATTGTGGATGCATAGTACATCACCTGGATCTTCGGATTGGTTGTTTTAACTATTTTTGATAATAATTATATATTTATTCCAAAATAAATATTATCTGACAGCACTATTAAAATAAAATATGATATGATATTTAAACTTGATTGAATATTAAAAAATCATCTTAAATTATTTTTACTTTTATTTATTTTAAAAAATTGAAAAAATGTCTCTTTTACTAATTGAACAAAAAAACTTAAACTCAATATCTTTAACATTATAATTTTAATTTATCACTAAACCACTATATTTAAAAAAATTTATATAATTTTAATACCTATAAGGCTATAAATGATATAAAAAAAATTTATTTTCTATAATAAATTAATATTAAATATGAAAACAGTTTTATATTTAAAAAATTATTTATGTAAATTCATATTTACTTTAATTGATGTTTTAAAATTCAGAAAATATTTTTAAAACATATTTTAATTAAACCCGTGCAACGCACGGGCCATAGATCTAGTTACCCTAATCAAAACCAATTTAAGATGGTTTTACATACCCTTGAGAGTAATTACACAACTAATTATAATTAATTCCAACAACTTATTTAATTCAAATCTTTTTTATTGGAATATGGAAATTATGCACTTCGTTCTATGCTACTCGTCTATTTTAATATAGAAAATATTGTCTTTATTGTAATAATTATTTTTGTAGACTACATTAAGTAGCCTTTCTCTCTTTCCCAGCATTGGAAAACACCATCAATTTGAATTTTAGATGAATAAAACTCTTCCAATTCCTTTTCAACTACACATCTACTTTAATATATAAAAATTAATTACCACCAAATTGCCTTAATTACCCTAATCACAAACAATTAAACATGGTTTTGCATATCCCTGAGCGTCATTTTACATCTAATCGTGATTACATTCCAACCGTTTATTTAATGCAAAAGTTCTGTATTGGAATATGAAAAAACCTGCACTATCTTCTATACTGTTATTGCATTGGAACATACATATTAAATAAATCCTACCTTTTCATTATTTCTCCTTATGTCTATATATTTACGTATAAACTCTTCCATTTGCATGTGCTAACTGTTCCATCTCCCCATTCCCGTTTTTCAAACAAAAGTTGAGCGGTAGGGTTTCGTTTCTCCTTCCCCATTTCCATTCTTATTCTCCATTCAACCTTGCTGATATTTTTCTGTTACTTCCATTTTTGTTTCTAAACAGAATATGAGCCGAAAATTTTCCCCCATTAAGGAGGTCAACGATTCAAAAGAAACATGGAGATTGGCTGTTCGAGTTGTTGATATTTGGAGTGTTATCAACAGCAAGGGTAAGGAGCATCTGGAGATGGTTATAATGGACGTATCGGTAATGCTTCGTATTCTCTCAAATCTTTTATTAGCTTATTATATTTTTCAGTTATGATATTGATGTTGTTTGTCATCAACAGGGTGATAGGATACAAGTTTTGATTCGTTCTGACCACACACCAAAATGGAAAACACGAATACGCGAAAACATGTCTTGCATAATCAACAATGGAACTGTTTATGATAACGATTTTCAGTGGAAGCTCTGTGATCATGACAAGAAGTTTGTGTTTATTGGTGGTACAACTGTGAAGGAAGTTGATATTCAGAACCTTCCTCCCAAAAGATTTTTTTTCAAAGACTTTACTGATATTCTTGGAGGCAATTGTGAGATGAGTCGACTTGAAGGTAAATATATTAGATCATTTAATTTCTTCCTACTACAATTTATTATATTATTACAGAAGTTGATTTTAACTATCTCTTTCACTCTGTTTTGTAGATATCATTGGTGTGGTTCAGGAAATCAACAATTTTCAATATAACAATTCTGGGAAAAAGTCCTTTGTTTCATTGAGTCTTAAAGACTTGAAGTAAATTATCTGAATTCAAATATTATAAGTGTGTGCCATCATTATTATCATATTGATCCTTTTATATTTTTTTCTGCAGAGGTGTCATAGTTAACTGCACATTATGGGAGAGCTACGGAACAAAGTTTTTGGACTTCTACCACGATAAAAAAACAATGGTGCTATTGTAATAATACTAACTCATGCAATGATAAAGGAATCACAAGGTTTGTATCAATAGTCTCCTATTATTAAGATGTGATATCTTTCTGTAATTAATTTGATACTCTAATTTTTATCTATTTCAGTTTCAAATGGATGGAGTGGATCTAAATTGCTTATTAACGAAGACATTCCAGAGATAACCGAGTATTTATCAAAGTATACACAAATTGGAATATTCTTAAATTGTAATAAGCTCTTTTAAAAATTATCATCATTTACATTCATTTTGGTACAATGTTTCAGGTTACCTGCAAATGAGCAGACTGAAAAGCCTTCCCAGTCCTCAAAGGGAGTGTCTCTTTGGTCTGGTGCCTCTCAATTCACCCCAGTTGAAAGCTTCGTTCATAAGGCCAAGTGTATATCTCTCAGTGACCTTTGCAAGGTGAAACAGGTAAATGGTTATTGTAAATGGTTATACAGATGATTTTGTGTTAGAGTGTTGCATTTATTAATATTTAAGTTATCTTATCTTAGGACATGTTATGCGTTACTGTTGGAACAACACAAAGGTTTTTTGTCTCAAAACACGGTTGGTTTTATTATGGATGTACTAAATGTTCTTTAAAGGCATCTGATGTGAACAATCCATACAAATGTTCGTGTGGACAGAATGTAGAACATGCCATACCAAGGTTGTATTTTACAATTGTTCATCAGATCAATTCATTTGCCATGTTTCAATATTTGTAATGTTCTAATAGTTTTTTGCTATGTATTTATCTAAAAGGTATCGAGTTGACATATATGTAGTTGATGGTGAATCAAAACTTCGCTTTGTGTTTTGGGACACTGACTGTGCCGACATTATTGGAAAGTCTGCTGATAGTATTTATAAAGCAATGCTTGAGGTTAAGTTTGATTCATTATCTATTTTAATATTTATTTGTAATAAGTGTTGTACTTACATTAAATTTAATGTGTAGGAAGGTGACGACGACCCTATGATATATCCAGATGAACTTGACATGCTTCTTGGTAAAAAAATGGCGTTTAGGGCTAAAGTTCAGCCAACATTTGGCCAAGCATCTGTTTGGAAACTTTCCTATGATGAAGAATTTGTAAAGGAAATTGAGAAAGATTATATTACTGATGAAGTATGGAAATTTTTGTTTGAACATATACATATGTCTTTTATCAATATTTGTATCTTAATCTTCATCTCAATCTCTGATCTGCAGGGTGATAGCAAATCTTTAAACCAAAACCCAGTCGTTGATCGTGTCGATGAATCCATTGTATGTTAATGTTGCCTGAACTTTATCCAGTAAATTACATTATTTTCTTGATACTTACTGTTAATTTTTTTCTTCCAGGAGTCATTGTCTGCATACGGAGAAAATGATCCTGATAAAGTTGTGACCAATACTCCATCTAAAGGAAGTCTCGTTAATCTTGATGCTGTAGATTCTGAATTTCAAGCCTATGGTACTACTCAACTTTCAGGAACAAAGCCTTCAAAGAAAGTTAAGATTGAATCTGATGCCTGAAGACTCCTATGAACCAGTTTATGTGCCAACATTTTCAATATTTGTGATTTATTTGTTTCATGTTGTTTTAATTTTCTGGAACAAGAGACACGAGTTATTTGCTATGCATTATCTAGCAATGTTTATTTGGGTTTTGTTATAATTTCTCCAAACCGAGGGTTTTTTGTAATATTTTGATCTTCCAATTCTAAATATATTAACTGTCATTTGTGTTTAATACTGTATGTTATATTGCCCGAGTTTGCAAACGATCCATATGAATTGGAAAAAAAGTTTGAATTAATCACCGTACATGATATTTCTTCTTACTTGCAAGTGAAAATTAATTTTTTATTAATATATTGTATATCAAATTCCTTCTCAATTGCAGAGTTTTTTTTTTAATAAACCATATTTTTGTCATTGATATTTACAGTCAGTTAATGCAGTATAAGTTCATTACTGACGTCTCAAGCATCAGAGATTTAAAACATTACTATAAAGTAGATTTTTCAACAGACTAAATCTTAGGCAAGTTTTTTTAATTCATCAACAAAATTTGCAAACAGCATGCATGATGTAAATAAATACTAACGACGTATGTTTAACAAGTTTTTTAATGTGACTCTTGAAAACTGCACCAGCATGATGTCAACCATCATACCTACCTAACCTATAACGTGTAACTTGCACTAGATTATTATCTTAGTTGTGCATGTAGTCATTTACCAGTGCATCGATTTTATTCTTATTGCCTCTGCACGCTTCATGCAATTATGGTTGCTTGGTGCATTAATGATTAGCTTATTTAATGATTAAGTCACAATATTTTGAACTTCATAAAATATTAATTAACATAAACCTTTCATATTCAGCTGCTTCCCTCCATATAAAAAAATTTGGAAGGAGTTTTTGTCCATATATTTGCTGCTTGCCTCATTATTCAGCCATATTTTGAAAAATGATTGTAAGTTCAAAGTAAAAAAGAATGGAAAAGAAACAAAGTGTCGAGCATGATCACTTCATAAATGTTGTCAAAAGAAAAAGGCAATTTGATGCAAGACAACATAGAAAGCGTGTGCTTGGAGCTAAGAGAGCCAAGAGATTGGCGTCAATGAACAAAGAAAATGCATATCAAACTCAACCTCCTACTGATACTACATCTTCACATATCAGATTTCCACTATCTTCTATTTCTCCAAATATTCCAAGTTCCAGCATAACTGATCGAAATACAAAGCAGAAAACTCATAGTATATCAACTTTGAATACATTGCCAAGTTCAGTAACAAAAAAACGCCCAAGAGTTGTTTCTGTGAGGAACATTAACAATTTAGGAGTTAACCTAGGAAGGAGATTTGATAACGAGTTTATGCGCGGTGCGACAACATCTTCAAGCCATACACCAAATCCAGATTCCAATGTCAACGAACTTTTCCAAGATGACAGTGAAGGTGATGCAGATTCCGGTAATTCTTCAGATGGTAAGTAGCTTTTTTTTGTTGGATTATTAACCTATATTGAATATTCATACATTCCAGAAATATATAATACCATAATATTTGCGAAATATTTTTTACTATGTTGTTGTAGCCTGCAGTTCAGTTTCTAACTATTCAATGGACGAGCATGACGTAGGTTTCGACACTAACATTGAAGAAATAAATGTTCAAAGATCAGGTTGTAGATTATTTTATAAATATGTTTCTTTCTTTCAAATTTCATGATGTATTATGTATTTTACCTGACAATTGTACATATTCATTTAGGAGAATACTACGATTTAGGTGACCCATCATGTGAGTGTCAGCAATGTGGTGCAAATATGTGGTATATGGAGAGGAAGAACAAGTCTCGACATTCTGCTAATCCTAAGTTCTTAATGTGTTGGGGAGAAGGAAAGGTTCAAATACCTTTGTTGAGAAACCCCCCACCCGTATTGCAGAGCCTGTTGTTCGACAAACCAAAAGTGAATCAAAACTATTCCAACAACAAATTCGTCTTTACAATATGATGTTCGCATTTACTTCTCCAGGTGCTAAAATGGACAATAGATTTAACAATGGTAGAGGTCCTCCTAACTATCGTATTCAAGGTCAATCATGTCATCGTATAGGTAGCATGTTACCACTGCCAGGTGAAAAGGCCCGTTTTGCCCAGCTCTATATATTCGATACAAAACATGAAGTTCAGAATAGAATTGATATTTTCAGGTTTATTACTTTAGCTATCTTTTGTTTCATCACTGTTTATTATTTTGTTGTTGCATTTTAGCACCCGTCTGAACTTTATACGTTGGGTTTTTGCAGAAGAAGGGACGGAGTTGATATTAATATAGTGGAAAATTTGTCTTCAATGTTATATCAACATAATGTTCATGCTCAATCTTTTAAGATGGCAAGGGATAGACTTTCTGAAGGCAATGTGGCAGATCTAAAACTCCGTCTCATTTCTGAGCGACAAAATGATGGAAGAATATATAATCAACCAACAGTTTCAGAAGTTGCCGCTCTCATTGTTGGTGATGTTGATACTGCAGAAAAAAAGGATATTATAATGCAAAAACAATGTGGCCAACTTCATAGAATAGATGAATATCATACGTCTTATTTGGGATTTCAATATCCTTTAATTTTCCCTTATGGTGAAGATGGTTACAGACCAAACATACTGCATCGCAATAAAGGATCTAACACTGTTCGTAATGCAGAAACAACGGCTACCGTATCGGAAATTGAGGATGTTCCATGGGAGGAAGCAACCAAAAGAAACAGACTTACAATCAGAGAGTGGTTCGCCTTTATGATCCAGTCAAGAAAAAACGAGGCACAGACAATTCTCAGGTCAAGGAGGTTGTTCCAGCAGTTTTTGGTAGATGGTTTTACAATGATGGAATCTGAGAGACTTCGATGGTTAAGAAAGAATCAGTCAAAACTACGAGTAGGGAAGTATGATCATCTTGCATATGCTAGGACAAATGGACATACACGTGGTGCAGCTACAGGGAAAAGAGTTGTCCTACCTTCGTCATATGTCGGAAGCCGCAGATTTATGGATCAGTTATACTTTGATGGCATGGCAATTTGTAGTTATGTTGGATTTCCTGATTTGTTTATTACATTCACATGTAATCCCAATTGGCCGGAAATACAGCGCGTATTAAGTTCTGCAAATCTGAAAGCGTCCGATCGTCCGGATCTCATAACAAGAATCTTCAAGTTGAAATTTGATGCGTTGCTGTCCGATTTGACTAAAGACAGTATCATGGGAAAGGTTCTTGCGTGTAAGTAATTTATAACTTTGTTTAATTTCATTTCCTTATTCATTTTGAATGTCATATTATAAACCAATATCTTAATTTTATATTTGTAGACATGTACACAATTGAGTTCCAAAAAAGAGGTCTGCCCCATGCGCACATATTAATTTTCCTTCATCCGTCGAGCAAGTATCCAACACCTGCTGACATTGATCGTATCATATCAGCAGAAATACCAAACAAAGACACTGACGAAGAGTTATATAACTTGGTCAAATCTCACATGATACACGGACCTTGCGGAAATGCATTTCGTAATTCTACGTGTATGAAGGAAGGAAAATGTTCTAAATACTTCCCTAAAGAATTCAGACGTGATACGATCGTTGATCAAGATGGATATCCGGTTTATAGACGAAGGGACAACTGACACACAGTTTCTAAGAATGGAATTAAGATTGACAACAGATTTGTTGTTCCTTACAATTCAAAGTTATTGTTGAAGTACAAAGCTCATATTAATATGGAATGGTGCAATCAAAGCACATCCGTCAAATATTTGTTCAAATACATCAACAAAGGATATGACAGAATAACTGCTGCAATTGTCATGAATGAAGATGGATCTGTTTCGCAACATGACGCCGTTGATGAAATAAAGCAGTATATTGACTGTAGGTACGTTTCTCCAAGTGAAGCTGCTTGGAGAATTTATGGTTTTTCTATTCATGGACGAAAACCAGCTGTAGAAAGACTTCACTTTCATGGTGAGGGGCAAAATTATGTTTTCTATACAGATGTCAGCCCTATTACCACAGTCCTTGACAAACCGAGCGTTACTGAGTCGATGTTTACATCTTGGTTTGAAGCAAACAAGAAATACGACGAAGCGCGCCAACTAACGTATAGCAATTTTGTTTCAAAGTTTGTATACGTTAAGAAAAAGAGAGAGTGGAAACCCAGACAAAAGGGATACACAATTGGAAGACTAATTTGGGTTCCTCCAACTACTGGGGAATTGTACTATCTCAGGATGATGCTAACACATGTTAAAGGACCGAAAAGCTACGATGAAATAAAGACAGTAAACAATGTTAAGTACGATACTTTCCGTGATGCATGATTTGCTATGGGATTCATTGGGGATGATCGAGAATTCATATCTGCAATAACAGAAGCATTTCATTGGGGTTCTGGACATTATTTGAGATTACTTTTTGTTCACATGTTATTGTCAAGTAGCATTAATAGGCCTAAGCATGTATGGAGTAAAACTCGACATCTGTTATCTGATGGAATTCTTTATTCTCAGCAAAGGATTGCAAACAACAGAGGTATATTTTCAATTGTCATCAGAATAATTAATTTATTATTTGAAGATATTTTCCAATATTTACCATCTATTTCTTTATATTATTTATTAACAGGTCTGCGGCTAACGAATGAAGAAATTCTCAATCTAACGTTGATTGAAATTGAAAAACTTCTTCGACGCAGTAGAAAGAGTTTAAATGATTTTCTTGGAATGCCAAAACCACATGGTTACATCATTGAGGAGCTTGGAAATAATTTAATTTACGAAGAGAGAAACTACGATCCTGCTGGACAACTTCAAGAGTTTAATACGTTGTATATTAATAACCTCACAGGTCTAAATAGCAGTTAACAACAATTACGCAGAAGAATTTCATATTATTTAGAAATTTATATTGCTAATATGAAGCATCTAATTTATATGTTCACTAAATTTCAGATGAACAAAGAGATGTTTTCAAACAAATCTTGACGGCTGTTGATACCCAGAACAGTGGCGTATTCTTTCTGTATGGATACGGCGGTACAGGTAAAACATACATGTGGAGAACATTAGCTTCCTACATAAGATCAAGAAGACAAATATGCTTGACAGTTGCCTCTTCAGGTATTGCATCCCTGTTGCTTCCCGGTGGTCGAACGGCACATTCTAAATTTAAAATTCCCATTCCCACACTTGAATCTTCGACATGCGACATTAACAAGGGTAGTGACAGGGGTGACATGCTAAAAGTATCAAAATTGATTATTTGGGATGAAGCTCCGATGTGTCACAAATTTTGTTTTGAAGCTTTGGATAAAACCCTCAGAGATATCATGGGTGGATCCAGTGCATCGGATAAAATATTTGGTGGGAAGGTAATTGTGTTTGGTGGGGATTTCAGACAGATTCTACCGGTTATTCCAAGAGGCAGCCGTTCAGATATAATTCATGCAACTATCAATTCATCATACATTTGGAATCATTGTAAGGTTTTGAAACTTACAAAAAACATGAGGCTTCAGCAATCTAGGACGACTACATCAGCATCCGACTTAGAACAGTTTTCAAATTGGATATTAAAAGTTGGAGATGGAAAACTAGAAGAACCTAACGATGGCTATGCTGATATTGATATCCCAGCAGATATTTTGATATCTAATTTTGATGATCCGCTTCGAGCAATATTCGAAAACACTTATCCAAATTTTGAAGCTAACTTCAACAATGTAGCTTTTCTGCAGTCAAGGGCAATATTGGCTGGAACAATTGAGACAGTAGATGAAATAAATCACTATGTATTAGACAATCTTCCAGGTAATATTAAATTTTGTGTGAACATTTATCCGACGATTTTTCACTTCCATTTTTAACAGATCGTAATATAAAGTCACTCCATTTTTAGGGGACGAAAAGGAATACTTAAGCTCTGATTCAGTCGACACGCATGAGGGTGATGACAATGAATGTTTTGATGTTTTAACTCCCGAGTTTTTGAATGGATTGAGAACGTCGGGACTTCCTAATCATAAGATCAGATTGAAAGTAAATACTCCAATCATGCTGCTCAGGAATATTGATCAGGAAGAAGGCTTATGCAACGGAACACGTCTAATCGTTACAAGATTGGTTGATCATGTTATTGAAGCCAAAATAATTTCAGGCAAGAACATCGGCGGTATCATTTATATTGCACGAATGGACATTACTCCAACGCAGACGCCATGGCCATTCAGGATGACACGAAGACAGTTTCCTATTACGGTCTGTTATGCTATGACTATTAATAAATCTCAAGGTCAGTCTTTGGATCATGTTGGCATATATTTGCCGAGGAGCGTATTCAGCCATGGCCAGTTATATGTTGCAGTTTCAAGAGTAAAGAGCAGAAAAGGCCTTAAAATCTTGATCCATGATAAGGAGAAACATCCATTGACCACCACAACAAATGTGGTCTTCAAAGAAGTGTTTGAAAATGTGTAGTCTATATGTTTTCGCAATATCTATGGACCTGTTGTTATTGGTAGAGATTTTGTGCTCGGTTGCCTAAAATTAGGTTACAACTTAAACAACTTATTAACTGTCATGAATTAAAGATTTGATATGACCTTTGCATACTGATAACATATTTTCATCTGAAAGCTGGATTGAAAAATGATGATTAATGTTAGCTTGCATCATGTTAATGATTACAGAACACCATCAATTAAAAGATTAGCAAAGGCAAAAATTGTTGTTGATAACCATTCTTTAAATCCATTACAGAGCCATCGATTATTACAATCTAAGTACCATCAACAACAAATTTAAAGCTACGAATAACAGCTTTACATATTCATCAGCTACTTTTTTTCCCTAAGTACACAAACATCAGATCTGAATATGGAATCATGGAGAATTCTATGAAATCTCCAACTTGAAGATTTTTTTACTTTGCAAAATCGTACCATCCAACTCCAATATGTTTTTCATACTCATTCCTTCCAGCCCTAAGAATACGACAATGATATCCCTTTCCGTCAATAAGATCTACCATCCTTATTGCATTTTGGTCTTTACGAAAACATGTCCTTGATATTTCCATTGGAATATTCTGCATTGCAACTTTCTACTTATTAACCTCAGATATCTATAGATCTATATACGGCATTGTATTTAAGTGGGTTTTGAACTTACCAGAGCATTTTGGCCTCGCATATTCGCTTCTGTGACATTAGATTTCCACTTTACCTCCCCGGTGTAATCAGCCATGCATTCAGCTTCTGTAAGAAACCCATCTTTTATGAGTGTTTCATACATCTTTTCCTGCTCTTCCTCAAACTCTTTGTTAATGTTACGTGCCCATTCAAGACTGTCTCCATCAGGATCACTGAAACATATATTTTAAACAATACCACTGCTATTAAGCAAATAGATGAGAAATCAAGGGAATCCGGTTTTTTTATTACAAGATGCATGCAAAGTATACTCACTTGCTTGATGGAGAAGGGACAAATGGAACTCCCCACTTCACCATATCAGAATTAAATTTTATAAGACAATATTCTGATGCACTATGACAATAATTTCTATATATAGATAGTGATACTCCTTATAATTGGGCCAGACAACACTGATGGGCCTACATAATTTATATGTACAATTTTCCAAGATCTTATGTAAACGACTTTTAACAACAAAAAGTAATTGTATATATTTTTTCAGTAGTTCATAGATGCTACAAATCTTAAATGGGCAATATCCATGACCCTATATTTCCCTCTGTACATTTAATAAAAAAAATTTGGCTACTTAAATTGAAGTTGCTATATATCCAAGTTGACTGTATAATATGTATTATTTATAAAAACTAATTTGGTTTTAACATGGTAAATTGTTTATCAAACAAAAATTTCTTAAAAAAACATTTCATATGAACTTTATAACTATTATATTTAGTTAACTTTTATAATGCATATAAATAAACTGTTCTAACACACATGAGCCAATCATGATGGCCAATGTAAAGGAGAAACTATTAAGTATGTAGAACATTAAGTTTTGCAAAACAAGTAACCATTAAAAATTTTAACACTAATTTGGTTTTAACATGGTAAATTCTTTATCAAACAAAAATTTCTTAAAAAAACATTACATATAAAATTTATATATATTCTATTTAGAAAACTTTTATAATGCATATAAATAAACTATTCTAACACACATTAGCCAATCATGATGGCCAATGTAAAGGAGCAACTATTAAGTATGTAGAACATTAGGAAATGCAAAACAGGTAACCATTAAAAATTGTCCAGCCCAGCAAAATAGTTTTTATATAGTCATGCATCATTATAGTAAAACTACCAACCCATAGGGTCATCAAACAACATTGTTCAGAGAGGTCATAAAAGTCACCACCAGATACACAAAATTAAAAGATTTTGGTCTTTGAAACTAATTAAAGAACAGAAAAGTAAGCAAGTTTCTTCCACATGTTTTCAACAGCCCCATCATTTCTTCTTCATTGTAACATAAATGAAAGTACCATGTCGCGCCAACTGACAAGTCAGTGTGTCACCTTTCTTGAACCCCTTGGCCTTCACATAGTCGTACCATCCTTGAGTCATATATTTCTCAGACGGACTTGGAGCCCCGTTGCGGTATGCCGTCTTCACAGTACACTTGAATTATTGAATCAAATCACAATCTCTAATAGTTACCTCCTTCTGATTTCTTGCCAAGCAGTCTATTGCTATCTGCTTAGGGAAATGCTGCAACAACACAAAGATTGATTGAATAAACATTTGAGATATGCAATGTATTAATATATGAGGAAGATTTTCAGTATGCTTACCTGGATATTATCCTTTTTTACTCTTGCATTCTTTATAGCAATATCCCAGCAGTACGTTGGCTTTCCCCCCCACATTCTTATCCTACATTTGAAAGATTTTTCCCCTTCTTCGCAAGTTTCATTGTGCTCTTCTCACTCCCATCTGTAACGGCTCTTTTGTTGGCAGTCCTTCCCAGATTGTTGCTATTTGTCCTCTTCTCAACTTCAGTTGCTTTCTTCCCAGCTGTTTTATCAACAACAGTTTTGGACTTCTCATTCTTTTTATTAGTTGGTACATTATCGTTCCCAGAGACAAGGAGGACATCATCTTCTTCAACCTTAACACTCCTCATAGGAACAGCAGTGTTGTTGACATTTGGAACAACTGCAGGGGCATTCTTGCAAGCTTATGCAAATCTAACAGATTTCTTCGAATTTGCTTTACCCTTTCTAACCGACTTGACAGATGATTGTTTTACTGAACCCTCTCCAACCTCATCCACGAGTTTTTGTATTTCATTCATTGTTGTTTCCTTACTGAAAGAACAATTATAATTGCATGAGGACATTATGAATGCCAAATACGGAATAATAACGCCAAGTATACTGAAGACATCAAATAATTAAAAGATTAACAACTTTAAAATATATATAAGACCACACTATTGACTGAAAATAAAACACTTATACTTTATAGATTAACACAATCAGGAAAGTAAACATGCAATAGAAGTTGATCCCCACAATATTACGAATACCGGATCTGGGAAATTGTAAACAATAAACTCCATTCACATCATTTTTCTAAAAATTATACAAATCTATTTTAGCATGCAGCAGAAATAAAAAAACCATAAAACCTAAATAGATCGGACATGTGAGGAGGATCCCAAAACAAAGAAATTAAACAGGAATTCATGCATCTAACCTGATGACTTCTTCGTCGTCGTCGGATAACCACCCATACGTTGGCTTTCTTCCACCTCTCACTGTCGTCATTTCTTGCTATCTCCAGAAGTGATGTCAGTTGTTTTTCTAAACGAGCGGAATGAGAATGAAAGAAGTGGTGTAATGTGAACAGTCCAAAATATATTGTGACCCAACTTTGCATGTTTCCTTTTCCCTAGACGTATTCAGTAAATGACCCCTTTCTCAATCAATCATAACTGTTACCTATGATCCACCGTGTATCCAAAGCATTTACTAAACCATTTGGAAACAACGCTTTGTAGTGTAACTAAGAAAAGGGCATTTAAGTTATCTCTATCTGTTAACTTCAAACATACATGCATACACAATTTTTTTTTAGCTTTACCAATACCATGCAGTGTTAATATATTCAGATTTCCTTTGCTTTTTTTATTACTTATACTCTTTACTAATTTTTCCCGCGTTTTAAAAGACAAAGTTTATATATTTTTTATTTATATTCTACCTTTTTATTAAAATCCACTTTTTAGGGACAATGAATATTTTTTATCTATCATTCTTTAATTCAAATATTACTTTTTATCATCACATTTAATAATTCAAACAAATGTTATTATAATTTAAAATTTAAGCAAATATTAGTTGATAAATACTCCATATATAATTCTTTTAAAATTATTAAATACACTTTAGAATAAATTTTACAAACAAAAGTTGTTAAGTTTTTTTTTTCCACTCACCTAATAATTAAAAATCAATTACTGAATAGAATATGAAATTTATAGTTTATAATATTACTTTGCATATTGATCCACTAATTTTAATATCATACGGAAAATAAATTCAAACAAGCTATTATTATTATTTTTTAACACTTACTAAAATATTTCAAAAACAACAGGAATTTATATATCTTTTCGTATACATATTTTACTGATTTATAATTCATGTTACAATATTTCTTATACATATTGATATCCTTATGTATATTTTTCAACATATATATTATTAACAGTCATATCCAAAATCATCATCATATTATAAAAAATACATATATATATATATATATATATATATATATATATATATATATATATATATATATATATATATATATATATATATATATATATATATATTCCCCATTCTCCTATTAAATTAACATTTAATTTTCAAATTATTAAAATCTTAAACATAACCAAATTATAATAACATCAGTACATAACACTGAATGTAAACCATGCTAATCCATTTGATTTTCACACATTAGTTAAAAGCATACCAGTATTATATTGCAATTATAAAGTAGCTATGAAAACATTAATTGTTACAATCCAAAGAGAAACTACAAATAAGAAACATAAAAGTCTTAAACAGTACATGAAACCACATACAACTAAAACAAAAAAACCCAGCAACATCATTCAAAACAAACTACTGTTCTTCCAAAACTTTACACTCCTTCATCCATTATAGCCATCAACACCTAAACAATACATGTTCACTTAAACCTGCAATACACAAGAATCATAATTTCAATTAATTTCCAGAAACATACAGAATAACAAACAAAATATATAAAGTGTAAATTTAATGTGTAAAAGATATTCCTAACCATTGTTTTTAGCTTCTTCACCAACTCTATCCATATCATCCATTCCCTATCATCCAAACAACAAACATGAACTTAATGCGTGAATCTGAATTAAACTCATATAACCTAATAACATTTATTTTCGAAAACTTTTGAATAGGATTCTTATACCTTTCAGTTTCAAAGACAATCTTCCCAATATACACTGAATTGGATATTTCTATCATTCTGGGGTTTATCTGCAGTCCGACACTTCCCAGAACATCTGCTACAAAATCGACGTCTTCAAGTAAAGCAAACCTCAAACCAGCCCTTATTTCCTGATGCTTCCCCGACCACCTGATTCCAAGCATCTCATTCTGCCACACCCATGCTATGTTCTGAATCTTACTTCCCCTTTCCCAGGCGCATGTAATATTGTCCACTGCATGCAAGCCCACTCAGTGCACAACTTGGTAATCCGTTGTTTCTTCATCTTCAACCTCATTCGCAGCAGCTTCGATCTTCGCTTCAACCTCCGTTTCATCACGAATCGCTGAAGAGGGTCTTGAACCACAAGAAATTTCATATATCTACATAATCAGAAACAATCATGAACGAATGTCAAATTTCAGAGAACACAAACGAAAAACAAAGATTGGATTACAGAAAAAAATGATCAACGACCTGCAAGCTTTCACAACTTGGGAGAAGCTACCCATTTTTCTTCCCACGTACGGATTAGGTTTCTTGCTTTGGCTATTTAAGCGTGGCAAAGTAATGTGTCATCACTACTATATATACTCAAAGGCCCATTACCTGTTAGACTTCCTTTTAGTAGGTAAACGTGCACAAATTTTTGGAAACTCTTGAAATGCCTTTTTCCGTACATGCAGAACTAAATATGATCAACTCTTTTTAAGAGTAATAATTATTTTCACACCATAATATATAACTCTATTTGTTAATTGGGTGGGAAAAAATATATTGATTTATATTTATTATATAATAAAATACAAATTTTTAATTATTTTATTTGATAGATTATTAAACATGTTAGTTTATTTAACATGACTTTATATTTATAGCAAAAACAATTAAAAACTACAAATTAAATTTATATTGATTTTATAATCATCATTGAAGAAATTGTTTCTATTAATTAATATATATATTTTAATATAATTTTTTAACCATAACAATATTATATTTATTCTTTGTTTATACCGACTTTACGTGACCCGTGCGCCCGCACGGGTCCTTTACTAGTTTATCTATAAATTCATTCCCCTGCCCTTCATTACATAAACTGTGCTTCTAATATGTACAAATATCTTCATATTTTATACCTTGCAAATACAGTGCAAAAAATTTTGGTTGTTGTCGTTTCAATTATGAAAACATCATTTTTTGTTGTTGTTATATTACCACTACATAAACTCAATATCTTCTATTACACACATATCTCTTCATATTTCATACTCTGCATATTTTAGAAAATGTAAAGTTTTGGTTGTTCTTGTTGTCATTGTCATTATCAGAACACCAAAAGGTACAATCTTTTCATAAATCATTTACTTCTGGGTTGTTTTTATTCATCACAACCAACCTCCCTATCTCTTGAACGAACAACAAGAGACCCATCCACAACGTCATCACACATCCACCTTCATCGCATCGCCGCTACAATAAACTCTCCCACTGCAGTGATTTCCATTAGGATGAAGCGGTAAGCTTTTGTTGCGGTGGGCGTTCTTCCATCTAAAGCAGATAAAGAAGAACAAATGGATTTTTCGTTTTGAGAAAAAAAGTTATTCTAAATAAATGATTTTTACCAGAGAAAAAGATTGATGGAGTATGCTGTTAACCAAATTATCCATTGTTTTGACCCTTTTATTTTACTTTTACCAAATTATCCATTGGGTTTTCTTTTGTTTTGAACATTTTACGTATTCCCTGATTGGAATCATTTAACCATCTTTACTCATTCCCAACTGATTTCTCTACATTCCGAAAAATCAAAATAAATAAGCAACAACACTATTTCTTCATTCTAAAACATGACAAAGTAATTAAGGTTTTCTTCTTTTTTTTTGTGTTGTTTGAGATTACATAATTGTTTGTTTTGTAAGTTTTCTTTTTATGGCTTTTAGCTATTACTATAGGCTGCTATTAGTATGTATTGTAAACAATAAAATAAAAATAAATCAGACTATTAATCATGCCATAAATAAAATAAAAATAAATCAGACTATTAATCATGCCATAAATGTAATGATGGTTTTAGTTTTTGAATTTTTTTAAACTTTGTCAGATTTTTAGACATTAAAGCAAGAGTTAATATTTAGAGTGATGCATTTGCATTGGTAAGGGAAAGTTTTTGCATTTGTAATAGAAGAAATAAATTATTTTTTTGGTTAACTATTTTCCAAAGTAAAAGTCATAAAAAAACGTGTAAGGCAATAATAGTGAAGTCAATTTTATTTTTTTTAATTAAAATAGTAGATAATAGTAGAATCATAAACATAAAAATAAATCAATATAGATTAAAAACAATTAATGCACTTATTGAAAGAAATTAAATTAAATCAATATATTAAAACTTGTTGAAAGCGTGTATGGGGAAAATCAATATATTAATGCACTTATATTAAATCAATATATTAAAACAATTAATGCACTTATTGAAAGCGTGTATGGGGAAAATCAATGGCCCAATGAAAATTAAATAAAATATGCTAATTAAATAGGATGCAATTATTTAGAAAAGAATTGATAGTAAAATTAAAAGTTTATTTTTTTCTTCAATTTTTTACAAATAGAGACACCTATAAAAGTTGCGCAAATTTATATGATATTACGGTATAAAATCTTTATGTAATTTAAAATTGTTTGAAGATGGAGAGTATTAACAAAACACAGCAGTCGATGAAAAACACTATAGACAAATAAAATACAATAATAAAACAATTAATAGAAAGTGAAAAAATTGATACTTATTTATTTTCTTCAATTTAAAGCAAGGAAGAATTCATTTAGTTGCATCGGGAAGACAAAGATGTTGTATTGGTAATGGAAAACATGTCAAAAACCGTATTTAATTTTCCTTGAAAACTAGTAAAGGACCCGTGCGTCCGCACGGGTCACGTAAAGTCGGTATAAATATTAAATAAATATAATATGGTTATGGTTAAAAAATGTATTTTAATTTATACGAATTAACAGAAAAAAATCAATATTAATTGTCATATAAATATTAATTTAATTTATTAATTGTAGTAGTTGTTAGGATATAGATAGATTGGGTAATTGCTATTAAACCAAATATATGGTGAAAAAAAAGTTTGGCCCGTCGGGCATGCCAATAATTTTTATAATTGTTTATAATTTTAATTTTACAATTTCTATCAATATTATAAAATAAAATATATTATACAACAAAAAAAGATATTGGTTTAATAATTTGATTAGATTTAATGTAAAAAAAAAATATATACACCAAAAAAAGATGGATAACACAATTTGATTATGTTTGTTAAATTTGTGTAGTAATTTATAAGTTATATGCTATAGTAATTCAGAATTCATTAATATATGATCTCTATATTTGTTCAATTTAAGTAAATATTTTGTCGGCCCGTCAAAATAATAGGTTAGGCCCGTCGGGCATGCCTATAATTTTTAAATTTTCCGTATTGTAAATTTATTAATTCTATTGATAATATATAATTTTATCATCTAATAGAAAATAAATTTAAACACAGGTAAATTTTATAAGGAATCTCTGACAAATTTTAAACAAATAATCATTGTTGAAAAATTTAAAAGAAAAAGTTTTTATAAAATGCAATGTGATAAGTAAATTGTAAAAGATATCATATGAGTATAAAATTCATATGAATATAAAATTTATATATTATGAATTTATATATGAAAAAAATATAGTATGAATTTATCCATCTTTTTTATAAATATTGAATACATAATAAAATAAATTAAATAAAAATAATAAAAAATTTGAGTTTTTCATAAGAAAATTGTGTTATCCATCTTTTTTATCAATTTAATACATGCAAATTTCTCCAAATTAAGAATTTTTTATAATATTTAATATGTAATAAATATATAAAATAAATTTTATAAATATTCACCATTTACAATACTAATAAATTATTATTATTATTATTATTATTATTAATATTATTATTATTTTATATTTTTATAGAAAGTATTTTTATTATTGTTGTTGTTATATTGTTGTTATTATTATTATTATTATTATTATTATTATTATTATTATTATTACTATTATTATTATTATTATATATAAAGATAAGAAAAACTATGATGTTATTTTTTAAATATAAATATTTCAAAATGATGTTAATAATCATTATTATCCTTTATTACATAATTTAATACAAATATTTTTTAAAGGTGAATTCTTATCTATCCAACACAAAAAGTTGAGTAGAGTTACCTTTAGTATAAAATGCTTTGGAAATAAAAACCATTAAAAATAGAAGTAATGTAGTTATTATGGAAACCTCTAAAAACCATTAAAAATAAAAACATACTTTTTTCGATAATATAATTGTAATTTCAAATGATTTACTTAATTAATATATTTTATTATAGTTATTATATTTATTACTTAAAAAAATATATGTAAAGTAACATCTTAAAATTTATTAAACACAGATCAAGATTATTTATAATATTTAAAATTTTAAATAATAATAATCATAAATTATATATAGACCATATATTCAAAAGTCTAATAAAAAATTGGAAATAAAAGATCAAAAGCCCAATAAAAAAATTCCCTCTTTCTTCGACAAATATGAGATTTTGAAGGAGTATAAATAGTGGAAAATAAATAATGGAAAACTTTTCAATTTCCTATATTAAAAATAGAAACAGAACAGAAAAAGTCTACGCCATGGTAAAAGAGGGACTTTACATTTTCTTAGAGGATAATGATATAGAAACGTGTATAGAAGCATTAGAAACTGATGTTTTGTATAAACTCAAAATATTGACTAAACCAATAGTCCAAAATTACAATAAAATCGCAAATTAATAAACCCTATTTAAGTAAGTGGGCATGATTAATATATTGATGGCTATTAATTATGCCATATACACAATATTAATTGTAATAATTAATTATGATTTATTTTAGAAGAAAGAGAAATATGACCCTTTATTAGACAATATATCCCTAAGCATTTTCCGTTAAGCTATGAATAAGATCTGTGTTGAATGAATAAATAATCAATTTCACACCCTTTTCTTTTGGAAAAAAATCAATTTTCTTATTAATAATCATTATTTTCATGATTAAAAAAAATCATAATACAATTTCAAACAACAATTCCATCGATTCATAATTTTCTATAAAAAAAAACCTCTAAACAATATATCTACATTTGGTACAATAAGAACCATACATTTCTATAAATCAATTCTCATAAAACTAAATGTACTAATAAGTTACTGACATAGATTTGATACACCAAGAACAATAAACCAATTCTCATAATAGTAACCAAGTGAAAGATAAAGCCACAAAGCCGTGAAACAATTCTCATCCAAAAGCTATGCAACCATTATCAGAGAACCATCATTTTCATGAAATAATAAATTCTTACAACACATTCATATATTTATAACAGAATAAAATGTATTCTTATAAAAGCAATAGCAATTCTAATTTCTTCTAACAATCTACTTGAAGCAAATAAAGTAAATGTATTCTTACAATAACAACCATATTAATTCCATAAAATAATAAGGCAACTCCAATTTCCCTATAAGAACAAATGGAAACAAATCCACTGCGCTGCTGTTTCTCTTATGCCATCCCTCGTGCCCACCATCTTCACCTTTTTCTTTCCCTTGTTTATAAGTAATTAAAAGGTTTAGATTTGAGCAAGAGACATTTAAAAAGATACAATAGTTTGTGTATTCTCTTACGTTTATTTAATGATTTTTTGTCAAAATCAAATTGTTAAATTTCTATTTTGTTCCCTAAAAACAAACTGTTAAACTTATGACTTTGTTTGTCAAAATAAAAACATATTGAGAAGAAAAACCCTTAAAAAACCTCAAAATATAAAATACACAAACTATTACACAAAAAAAAGAAAAATCTTAAAACATAGAATACACAAATGAAGGAGAAATTTTTGGATTTTCATAGAACTGCAGAAAACTAAATCAAAATAAAATGATGGCAGCGACAATTTTGAGCAATTTTCGGTAACTTTGAGGAGGGGGGATTGTTTCATATCAGAGTGAAAAAGATAAGTAGAACATACAAAAATCTAATACAAAATACGATAGTTGAAAAATATACGATTGTTAAAATTAGAGAACAAATCATACCTGCAAATCAGAAAGGATGAAATAATTTAGGGGAAAAGTAAAGGATATATTGAAAATGTAGGATTGAAAACTTAAAACAAGGAAGAAGGATCCCTATATTTATGTTTTAAAACTTATAAGAAGGAAGAAGGATCCCTATGTCCCCTATAATCGGCGGAGCCGGAGAAAAAAAATAGGGTTAAGGAAGATGAAAAGAGACACAGACCCTTCTGCTTGATAGAATGCTACTGAATAATATAAAAAGAAAAGTGTTAGGTAGATTTGGTTAGGAGTATGAATTTATAGATGTAGAGAAGGAATTGGAATGGGTGGTATTTCAAATTCGTGATATTTCCCAATGCTGGAAAACTAAAAAGTTAAAATATTCTCATTGGAAGAGAAAGCATGCGTGGAAAATTGATATGAAACATGCTTGAAATACTTTTACGGTAAAAGAGGTGATTGGTGTAAAAAAAAAATATCACATTAATGTTCACATATAGATATAAATAATAGTTATAGCTTAACATTTCTTTTAACCTTTAAATTTCTTTCAACTGTAAAATAAAATAAATGCTATTAATCAATAAATTTATAATTACTATTAAGAAATAAATCTATAATTAGTATTAGACACTTCAATTGTTACTTTATAGATTAAATAAAAAAAATATTTAGAATATCGTAGTAATGATTATATTAGATAAGAAATATTAATCCATTATATTTTAAACATAAATTCAAAAATATTTTAATATTGATTTTCTTATTTTAATTTATAAAATTAAATGACTTTTTCAAGGACGGTGGTTAACATTGCAACAAACAACAAAAATAAATAAAATTGAAATACAATATTGTTGGAATAATAAAATATATAAATTGGAAGACATGTATTAAAAAAATGTTTTTATAATACAATATTGTTGGAATAATAAAATATATTAATTTAAATACATGTATTAAAAATTCATTTTTATTTTTAAAAAAAAAAGATAATTAGGTTAAATATTAATGACAATAATAATGATGACTATAAATGTTTGTGGAATTTGAATATAAAGAGTTATTGTTGAAATACTAAAATACAATAATTACAATATATTACTTTAAAAATAATTTTGTTTTCATTTTTTTAATATAGATGAAGAGACAAAACCAAACTTTTGGTTTACCTGTGCTAACAAAAATATTGAAAAATATCGTAACTTTGAAAGTTTCAAAAGTACAAATATGAATGGTGAAATATGTAATTATTGATTTTATTTTATTAATTAGATCATATACATGAATACTTATTTTATTTATTAACATAATTATCAAATATTGAACATTATGATTTCGAATATCAATTTATTGGAATACTAAAAAGGCAAGTTTGAAAGTTTTAATAAGTTAAAATACTAAAATCCAAATAGGTTGATAATAATAACACAAACTAAAGTAGATGTCCAACAAATTATTATATATTAGTTTCTTTTTTTTCCCTGACTATGCCCCTGAAAACAAAAGTATGACAAAACATTAAAAAAAAACATCTCATCCCCTTCCCCACAGGGGGCGCAATAAGATTCATTGTTAAGCAACATTCGGCTCACACATGGAAATCCTGTATTTGTCATTTAGGACCATTCCATTTTTGCAGATTAAAATCCTACCTATATATTTAAAATTGTTAGAATCATTTGTAACATAAACTGTAAAAAACCAACTTAAACTAAGATGTCAGTTGATTTGTTCTAATTATACTCATTTTGATTTGTTTTGATTATACTCCTTTTGATTTGTTCTGATTATACTCCTTTCGATTTATTCTGATTATTTTGCTTAGCCTCCAGTACTTTCTGCATCCCATTTCTCCATTGTATCTAAATAACATCAGACTAAAACAACAGAAGAAAAAAAATGAAAAAGAAATCTCATCAAAACCAAAACAATAACAAACAAACAACATCAATGAACAACATATCATCATCACCTGAATAACAGAAACCCATTAACTATAATCCCAAAAAATATTACACAGTGAAATAATAACCAGTTGGAACTTTAAAGCTGACTGACAACAACTTTGAATAAATTATTCTGCTCCTTCTCTTTAGCCATCTCTTCCTCCCTCTTTTTTCTATTAAAATCAACACATAGCAGAAAACTCATTTGAAAACATTACTAAAAACACTAAAATTAAACAAAATCGATTAACAATAATTAAAAATACTATCTTTACATCGACTTTGGGGTCAATTTTTAGTTACACGAAATACTTAAGTTTCTGAACAAATTTCTAAAATGCGTTGCTTTTGTTTTTTGTTCTGGGGATTAAAAATAGAATTCATAATCAGTTAGGAGAAGAACTAAAATATATGAAGTAGAGAGAAAAGGAGATTTCTAATAGAAAAAGAAACTAAAGATTGAAAGGAGGATTGAATGAGATTCATAGATAACTTACCTTGCATAAGCGAATCTGATTTCTCCAACCCTCTCGTTCAGATCCCTGGACTGAATGTGCGAATCTAAAGAGAACAACAACACTATTTAGGAAAAATCAATAAACAGGAAGAAGAAAATACAACCCTAAAAATAAAATTGAAAAAAACAGTCGCTCATCCAAAGGTTGAAGGGGAATAAATTTAATGGAAAAAGAAAATTGGAGAATGAGGAGAGTTATTCATGTAGTTATTCTTATAGCAAATGCTCCCATTGATGTGCATTGGAAAATAATAGAGACTTTAATAATGAGAAGGAAGCGTTGGAAGTGATGAAATGCCAAAATAATTTGTTTTACGCGTGAAACAATATTTGGGGAAAACCAACGATCCAATTATTAATATAAAAAATCTACAAATTAATTAGTTAAAAGTAATAATGACTTAAATATATAGACATAGGGAGAAATAATGAAAAGGTAGGGTTTTTTTAATATGTATGTTCCAATGCAATAACAGTATAGAAGATAGTGCAGGTTTTTTCATATTTCAATACAGAACTTTTGCATTAAATAAACTGTTGGAATTTAATCATGATTAGATGTAAAATGACGCTCAGGGGTATGCAAAACCATGTTTAATTGTTTGTGATTAGGGTAATTAAGGCAATTTGGTGGTAATTCATTTTTATATATTAAAATAGATTGAGAAATTAAACATAAAATAATTTTAAAATATATTATGTTTAAAAATTGGTTAAATATTACTAGATTAAGCTCATAAATATATTGCAATTTTTTATATTGAAAATGGTCACTTTAGTTACCTTTTCATCACAAATATATTGCAATTTTTTATATTTTGATACAAGTTAATGTTAAATTATATATTAATGCGATTTAACATTACGTATCATCGGTGTTGGTGTGAAATTTAAGACAAGATTAATGTATAGTTTATTTTTTATGAATATCTAATATTTCTAATATAATATAAGTATTATTATATTTTTTAAATATTTTTTTCTTCATTTCAAGTATAATGCATTAATATTTTTAATCTATTATCTTATTTATTTTCTATGAAGATCTCAATTGATATAGATATTTAGAAAAAAAATAGACTTCTTAGAATGGTATTTATTTGCTTACTATAACTTTTATATCCGTTCAATATCTATTTTTTTTTAAAATATGTAAATACATAATCACAAGAAAATATTATAGTACCACATTAATATGTAATATTTTTTTATTTTAGTGAATGAGATAATATAATTTTATCTATAAAACAACTATTCTTACATATTGTTATTGTTAATGAAATATATTTAAAAAATCAAACTTAAAGGGAAGATATTTAAAAAATAAACTGGAGATTTTATGGTGTGTGGGTTTTTTAAAATTAAATTATAGGCATGTCGACGGGCCGAACCTATTTTTCTGACGGACCGACAAAATATTTACTTAAGTTGAATAGATATTAGAGATCATATGTTTAATGACTTCTGAATTACTATAGCATATAACTTATAAATTAATACAAAAATTTAACAAGCATAATATTATTCAATTCATTAAATCTAATGAAATTAATAAAGCAATATGTTTTTTTAGTGTATAATATATTTTATTTTATAATATTTGTTAATAGAAATTGTAAAATTATAACTATAGACAATTATAAAAATTATAGGCATGTCCGACGGGTCAAACATGTTTTTCCACCATATATTTGGTTTAATAGCAATTATCAAATCTATGTATATCCTGACATCTACTACAACTTGATAAATTAAATTAATATTTATATGACAATCAACATTGAAATTTTCTGTTAATTCGTATAAATTAATATACACTTTTTAATTGTAAATATATAATATTTATATTGACTTTACGCGACCCGTGCGAGCGCACGGGTCCTTTACTAGTTAGATTTAAAAATACATTTAAGAAATAGAATAAAAATCAAGATCTAGATAAAAATTGAAATTTTTTATCACTTGATAAAACATGAAACAATTTTGGCTCTGTTTAGTAACACCAGAAAAAAAAACTTTTAGTTTTTTTGTTTATATTAATAAAAAAAATTATGTTTGATAACTATTATTTAACTTTTAGTTTGTAGCTTTTTTCTAGTTTTTAGCTTTTTTTTCAAAAGTTATTTAAAGTAGCTTTTGAGCTTTTAACTTGTGACTTTTTGTTTCATTTATATGATAGTTTTTGAGTAGTATAATTATATTCATGCCGATTAAAAAAATATAATATTTAATATTTTTTAACGATATTAAAATTACATACCTTGTAATGAATTTAGAGATAGTGTTGCTAATTTCTAAATTTGTGAAACATTAAGAGAATATTAAGACGGCGAAGATTCGTAATAATATTGAAGTTTTAGCATAAAATAGACAATAAATTATTTAAAATATTTTTTAAATACGAAAAATATTTTTAATCTATTAAAATTACACTATTTATATCCTTTTATCTCTAATATAAATTATTTAAAATACAAAAATATTATTTTATTTTTATTTAAAACATATATTCTCTAGTCTCTATTAATGTTTATAATACGAAAATACAATTTTCATTATGAGATTAATTAATATGCACTATCACTTAGTACATCACAACTATTAATAAATATTATTTTATAAATAAATAACACAAAAGTTAAATATCAATAAGCATTTAACGGTCACAGTTCACTGACAGTGTAAAACTGCTTTACATTGTCAGTGCATACCAATTAAATTCTTTGTTTATAGTACAAGTTAAATTTTGAATTCCATTGTGAATCTGGATTGAATCGAATTAGTTTTGAATTCCAGTGTGAACTTATGTTAGTTAGTTAGAGATTTTTATTATATGGTTTTGGATCTGTTAATTGCTAGTTTGCAGTTTGGTTTCGTTTCAGTTAATCATTAGAAAACTGTGAGTTGTTTGTTTGGATGAAATTTGTTTATTTGTTTGGTTTCGTATATGTGTGAATCGTATTGTGAAAGTGTATGTATGACTGGATGAAATTTGATATTGAATGTTGGCATGATGATGATGATGTTAGTTGTATGTGGTTGATTATGCTATGGTTGAATGGCAGGTCATGTTGAAAATGATCATTGGTGTTGGTTTTTGTGGGCTACACATGTTTTGGCACCTGGCTTTGTGATGATAAATTTGTGTGCACCTTGATGTTCCTATGCTGAACTGGTATAACTTTGCAGGTTTGGTCATGAGAAATCAATGAGGTATCATGGCATGTCTTTGGATGCTCGACAATTATCGGATGTTCAAGTATATTTTTGTGTGAGGAATACATTTCTTTTCTCTTTTAGCCACGCCTTGGTCATGCATGATGTGCTATAAAATGATTAAAGCAGTTGTGTATATGTTTAGATACAATATTTATTGGTCCCAATGAAAATCAGTTTGCTATTCTTGATGATGACAAGACAAGGTTTCATATTCCATATTAGAAACTCTTTATTGTCAATATGTTGTTAAATTGTGTCTGTAACTCTACTAAGAGGGATGCAATTACATATTTGTTTATTTTATCTCTGCCCAACCAATTGTTTCACGCTAGCAAAAATTGAATTCAAAGGTCAGTTCAAGTAATACTCATGCTAAGAGGGATGGAATTTCAATTGGACTTGAAGACCTATATGCAATTGACTTCCTAACTCTTAAAGAATCAGCCACCAAGTTAAAACACTTCAAAACAGAATGATCAAGTTCTGTTAAACCTTCTTTGACGTGTTGTTCAAGTTGTGTTAAACATTTTTTCAAGTTGTGTTATAATGTGAGAAACTATTTTTGGTTCAACTATATGAATTTCTGTACACAAATGTGTTCGAATACATTGTGACGTTTTTGTTTATGATTACTGGCTTTTTCGAACCAGAATTTGTTGTGCCAAGAATAATGTTACACTTCATTAAACCAGTTCAAGTATATAATTTCTCGAATATAAACTATTAATTTCTTCAACCCCCAGAAATCATCACCATCACGCAAAGCACCATCCGCAAACCGCCTAGCCACCAATATTAACCATCACTGCATCGCTTCTTCGCCGCCGCACCGTCGGTAGTTTTCTTTTCACCACTTATTTTGACGGCTTGCTTTTTGTTTATGATGTTGGAGAGAGAAACCAAGAGAGGAGATCTGTGTAAAAATAAATAGAGGGAGTCGTACCAAGAAGAAGAGAAAAAGCATAGAGATGGTTTGATATCCGTTGCTATCACGTTTTTTAAAAGAATTTTATTTATAAAAAAGGGAAACATTAGATTTGAAAAAGTAAAGATCCTTTTATTTATTTGTTTATTTAGTATTTATTATTGATCAGTGGTTTCTACATGTTTATTTACCGTTGATTTTAGTCATCTTTGCTTTATATTGTCAAGTGTTTTATTTCATTCTTCTACATTTTATGCTTTGGTTGTGTATTTTACTATTTGTAGGCTCCAAGGAATAAATCGAGACAAATCAATGCGAAAAAAGTACAAAAAGGGGAGTTTCGAAGGAAGTGAAAAATCAAGCTACATTAGGTCTGACACGACCACCTATGTCACCTGAAACTGGCAGTGTTAGGATGAAGCGTGGCCAAGAAAATGCAAAAGAGATGAAATTCACGGTAGGGATGGCAACGGGTGCCCGCGGGTGCGGGTTTTATATTACCCAAACCCGCACCCGAAATTACCACCCGAACCCGAACCCAAACCCAAAAGCTATTCGGGTGATAAAATAACACCCACGCCCACACCCGTTGGGTTCGGGTTTTTCACCCAAACCCAAACCCGCAACAAAATACATAAAATATATTTTTCCTACAATTTTCTTACAACTTTTCACAATATATATATATATATATATATATATAATATTATATATAATTTATATATATATTATATATAATATAATATATATCTATATCTATATATATATATATATATATATATATATATATATATATATATATATATATATATATATTATATATATATATATATATATATATATATATAATATTCGGGTGTGATTTCGGGTTTCGGGCGCTGGTTTCACACTACCCAAACCCGCACCCGAAATATCGGGTGGCACCCGATCCCAAACCCAGTCAACTCGGGTTTTCACCCGTTGACTCGGGTTCGGGTGCGGGTGGGCCCCGCGGGTTTGGGTCTATTTGCCATCTGTTGCACCCCAAAATTTGCCCTCTTTATTTGAGCTATAAGTTAATAATGACGTTTATTTCGTCATTCAAAAATTGAAGAAATAATAAAGAGTTTTCATGGGTTTAAGAAGATACGGTGTGAAAAATGGTTTAAACAGTGCAAATACGAGAAAATTCACAAGTCCCATTTGGAAGGTGATATGAGCTAAGTTCCTGCGTAATCTCGACTATTTCGACGATATCTACAACTTTCGTGTTCGGCTCGGAAGCCAATTTTTTGAGGAAGGTTGTCAGATTTGCAAATTACTTGAGGTTTTGCAGTGAAAAACGGTGCTGAATGTAGGGTTTTCGGACAATAAAAAATTCATATCTCACAATCCGCTCGTCGGATTTTCTTGAAAATTTAACTGGAGCTCCGTACTATCATTACCAAGATTTTATATGTTCGGACCGAAGACCAATTATGCACCAAAAATTCCCAGCATTTTGAAGAACGCCTTGATTTTTCAGTGAAAAGTGTGCTTTCGGGTATGTCGCGCCGAGTTCGAAAATTCATAACTTTTTCGATTTTTATCGTATGAAGTCCATTCCGGCGGCATTCACTCGGAAATTTCGTTATCTTCGATTCTTCGTCACACGTGCTAAGTCAGATTTCGAGCCGAAGTTTGAGTTTTATCACGTTCTTTGAGCGGTACGCACAAAAATTCTGCACAGTCGCACCAGATGAACCGATTTTTCTCGTCATTCAAACGCGCATAATTTTCTCACCGTTTGTCGGATTGAGACGATTCTCGCGGCTACGAGTCACAAATTTGGTCACCTTCGCAGTGATGTTCGTTTTATTTCCGAATTTCGCACCGATTCACGTTTCCCCGAAAACGAGCAAAAAAGAGATACGTCGGGGGCATTTTTGACATTTCACCTCTTACCCTATATAAGTCATTTTCCCTCCTTTTCTTTCATAATTCCACTTTTACCAAAAATCACACAAACAAAAACCAATTCTCACTCACTTCTCTCTAAGATCAAAATACCAAAAAAATATAGAAAAAAGGGAAGAACACTATGAACTTCATAGAATTCCTCAAGAACACGTAAAGAAAAAGTTTCAGATCTCTTTCTGAACTCTCTTTTTCCGATCGCACATCACTTGTCTCCACACGGTGACCGCGGCACATCCCTCCGGCGATTGTCTTCCGACACGACTTCCCCCTCCGGTGCGAATTCACTTTCCGGTGCAGCAAGCTTCCGACGCGGCATCTTCCACTTCGTACTTCCGATCACTTTCTCGTCATTTCGATTACGGTAATTCAATTCTTGGAACTTTGACCTCGCTTTAGAACTTTGATCTTGCTTTTGAAGTAATGTAGTTGTGTCGTGGATAATGCTTAATACTCATTGCTATTAGTAATTAGAAAAGTGAATTTGAATTACTTGCTGTTCATTTTGTGATGGTGCGGAAAGTTGATAGGAGTCATAGTTTGTACGTGAATTGTATCACTTGAATGGATGAGCATTCATGAGTTGATTGTTTGTTCACAAATAAGCATGCTAGGTGCTTGTATTAATGCTTGTATGAACTGTCGGCATTGCAAATTGATCATTACTAATTGATTGATGCTTATTGTCATGTGTTGATGACGTTGTTTCAATTTGTTGAACAATTGAGTGGAGGTGGAGATTGAAATTGAATTTTTGTATTACTAATTGTTAGATATTGATGAGAATTAGATGATGATTTTGTTGTTGATTGGTAATGATAATAATTGTTGTTGTGTTTAGTTGATGATAATTCGAATTGATGAGATGATCTTGACCTGAGTACATGAGTTCAGTTGATGATTAGGTTGTTTTGATGATAGTTCATGAATGTTAATGCTCTTACTCCACTTGCTGGTTTGTTTGGTAAGCATGAATATTTTTGATATGAGATTTGTGAAGATAAATGTTGGCTGATGTGGTTGTAATTTGTTGATGAAGCACTTGTTGATAATTGATTAATTTTGTTGTCCAAATTGCGTGGTGATGTTGAGTGGTATGTGGAGTTGGATGGTTGAACCAAGTTGCTGTCATTTCTTGTAGATTATTTGAAATATGATAAACATTGGTTATGTCAGCTTCATGAGACAATATGCTAACTTGTTCATTTTTTTCAATTTGTGCTAAAAATGTGTTTTAGTCATAACTCTCTAACCGTATGGAGTTTTCTGGATTTTTTTTAATGAAAACCGATTTTCTCGAACATTCCAAAGCTCTCCACGCGTACGGTTTCTCGATTCGGACAAAATTCGGTCCAGTTTCGGGTGGTCTGCCCTGTTACGGGTTTGTGATATTTTACCGAAATTTTGGCCAAACCGATTCGATTTTCATGTTTTCATTTGTTTGATGGTGTCATGTTATTGAATGTGTGTTGTTCTTAATGATGGATGTATTGATATCGTGATTTCGAATAGTTGACTCAAGAAGAAACTTGATCCTAAGCATGGTGTCATTTGTTAAGAGTTTGATGCTACTTGAAAAGAACATGTCTCATGCTAAAATCAACTTGCGGATTGTGTGATGTTTTGCGCTAGACATTGTACATAGATGCTGGAATTTTGGTGTTGTTTTAGTGATTGATAATGTGAATTGTATTGCTCATTTGGTGGACATTTGATGCTGGAAATTTCTATGTTGGTTGGTGGTATTGTTGACATGTAATTTGAGAGAACGGTGAATTTCAATTGTGTTGAAATGCTGAAAATTAATCGGTACCATGCTTATGTGAATGTTGTGCATTTGTCCTGAATGTTAGTAACACTTGATGCTTAATTGTGGAGAACTTTATTTGTTAAGGATTTGATACTTTGTGCTTACTTGAAACTATGCTTGATTCTAATTTCCAACATGTCAATTATATGCTATCTTGTGCAAAGTACCATGAACCATTTTCTTGTGTTTAGATGTGTTTCTAAGTAACTTTTTGGGACTGTTTTAGAGCATCTCAATGCAGAATTTTTGGTTGTGTAGTTGTTGGTGCACTTCATCATTTTGTTGACTCATGGGAATGTAGAAACTAAAAGAAATTGTTGTGCATTTGGCTTATGATTTAGTCATGGATACAAAATGAGAATAGAGCTTGTTTGATTGATTAAGTGATGTTGTTGAGTGCTGATTTTTTCTGTTATGACATGAATGCTATCCTCTTTTTCCCTCATTTTTGCAAATAGACGCGGTACGTCGGCTTTGATTGAAAATGTTACAACTTTAGAACCGCTTATCATTTTTAAGCATGTGATTAGTGTTTCTTGAGTGGAATATGATTTTCGGAACTGTTAGAACAGTTTATTTTCGGTTTCGGCCGACTTTTTCCACCAATTCCGCTTCTGCCCCGTCTTGAAAGTCGCGCTTCCAGGCCGATTTTGTAAATTCTAATTGCATATTTGACTTCTTTAGCATGTTTTAACCTTGCAATAAAATTTTGGCTTAATTCTGACGAGTTTAGTTTTCACTGTTTTTACCCGGTTTCGCCGTTTCGGTGTACCGTTGTGCATGTAAATACTTGTGTTGGCTTCCGTAGTTTTAGTGTACATATTTGATTTGCTTTTGAATGCTATCCCACGTTTCTTCTTGTTTGCTTTTGTTATGTTTTCACTTTCTATTCCGTTATCCGTTTCCGGTTCAGCTTATAATTCAATAACGCAATTCCGATTGCGGTGCTTTGTTATCTCTAACGTGTGTGCTAGTATGCAAGGCAACATGGAGGCTCTGGTCGATGCCCGCTCTCGTGTTCCGCTTTATTTGCGGGACACGACATTTATCCTCTCTCTGATTCGCGTTTCTACACGCATCCTTTATCATTATACTTGCTTGTCCGGATTTCTGTTTCCCTTGCAGGTGTATGGTATTCGTTGTGCCCGATGCACACGTTGGCGCGTGATTTACTTTCATCGCGCCGACTCTTGATTGCTTATGCGGATTCTAATCGGAGTGCTGACATGTTTGCTGTTGCTTTTGCTAGCTCGCTCGCGGGATCCTAGTTTACTCGCTCTCTTCGCTTTAGTTTACGGATCATCATCCGTTTGGTATTGATTTCGTTTCATTTTATTTCTCTCGCACTTTATCGCTTTCCCGCATCATCCAATAACATGAGAAGTAGGACTTAGACATGCATCTGGCCAAGTCCTCGAAAGAGGCTCTGTTTTTGTTGGTGTGTTTATATTTGTGCTTTGCGGCAGGGAGTCACGGTGTAATAAGTCCTATATGGCACTCCGTTAAGTCCTCATGGAAGGCATGCGGTCAAGGGTTCGTAATCAACCCCCGCCTAGTCTCATCGAGTCTGTTTGGTAGGCGCACGCCTCGCGTTGTTTGCTTCCGAACGTGCAAAAGATCTTGTTATCGAGTATGTCAGGTAAAGGGTTCATGCAATCGGACCCCCGTCTTTCCTATAGCTCGCGTCGCTCGACGTTGATGCTCGGTGTACGCACGCACCGTTTTCCTTTACGATCCGTGACGGCTTGGTTGCTGAGAGGGGTCCGCCCTCTTGTCTATGGCCCGATCATTTTCGCGAGGTCTAATGCTTGGTTGACTTGGGTTGAGCTGCTCCCCTTGGCTATGGCGGGACCGCTTTTCTACCATTCGGTCAGTACCGTTGGTTTTGTTTGCTTTACGAGCGGATGCTCGTTTGTGTGATATTATTGTTTGCTTCCCTTTTCCCTCGTAGGTTGATTAGTTTAGTTTAGACTGATACCCTTTGTATGATAACATTAGGTAGCAAGCTTTCCCCCTTAGCTTAGGTCTTCCTCATGCATTCTTTAAAACACAAACCACACTCTTTGATTTTCTTTTCTTAAGAACTTGTTATTTCCGCTCCATTCCCAAGCGTAAGCCTCCAAAGGTCGAGCAGCGGAGTGTGAATGTAACTCGTTCACCTAAAAAACACAAAACAAACAAAATTAGTTAGCCGAGCTACGGTAGCTCTGATTCTGCAAAACAGATACGTAGGCAGCGGGGTAGGGCCCGTGCGAGCATAATCCTTTCTTTTCCCTACATTCTGCATTCATTTTAGTCCATATTAGCATAGAGTTGTTACACACCCATAGATTTAGACACTTGCGTGGATACCATCGAGTACGATGGGCGCGAGGGGTGCTAATACCTTCCCCTCGCGTAACCGACTCCCTTACCCTTTTTCTCTGGTCGTGAGACCGTTGTTTTGTTTTGTGGTTTGCTGGCATTCCCTTCCTTTTCAGGATAAATATGTTAGTGGCGACTCTGTTAATTTTCGCGGTAGCGACAGCTGGCGACTCTGCTGGGGACGTCTCGACCTGTTGCTGGTCCGGACCTAGCGAGTCGATCCTAGCGCTTGTGTGTTTATCATTGGGTGTTTTTATCGCTTTGCATATTTATCTGTTTGCATTGCATTCTATGTGCGCTTTTACTTTTCTGCATCATATTCTGGACTGTCTGGATTTCTATCTGTGGGTGGGTGTTTCAAGAGGTAAAAGGCCCAATACCCAGGCTATGAGTGATACCATAGGAACTAGGAATAGAGTGGCCGTGACGGACAGAAGGCGTATGCCTGATTGATCTGATCACGTATCCACGGGCAGAGCTTGGTGGAATGAGGCAATATCGTATGATAGCGCCTACATTCGATCCTCTGTTGGCTTTTTGACCTACCTTGGCCTAGATTTTACCCGTGAGTGGGGCGGGAATCAATGATCATATTAACAGGTACATTGTTGGTGACCGCTGTTCTTGTTCGTGGGTTACCGCTGTTCTCGTTCGTGGGTTACCGCTGTTCTTGTTCGAGTGTACTGTTGGTTCCTGTTCGTGGGGTACTATGGTTCTTGTTCAAGTGGTAGTCTGTGTTCTGTTCCAGTGTGTTGTTGACTACGGGCTTTGGTTCTGTAGATTGACATTTCGTGTTCCGTATGGTATACCATTTGGGGGCCGAACCTTTGGCTCTGTATTATGTGTGTTACCGGCAGTCCAGAATGCCTGGTGGGCGGCAACAAGCCCCACCACTTTGCATCATAGCATATTTATTTCCAAAAGAAACGCAAAAAAAAAAAGATATGTATAATAAGCATTTGCATGTCATGTTTTTCAGGGACATTCAGGAGTTCATTCAAGTTGAAGATGGACATTCCCACTGATACTGTCAAGGAGCGTACAAGGCACACCAGAGCTTATAAGATTCCGGATATTGATGTTTCGGGGTTGATTGGTTTGAGTTCTCGGTTGGAAGGGGAGGTTCTTCGTGACTTCAATCATGATTATGGCAATTTGCTCTCTATCCTCAAGACATCTTTCGATCCAATGGCTTTGATCACCCTGTTTCAGTTCTATGATCCACAGTTGAGGTGTTTTACATTTCAGGACTATCAACTGGTGCCAACACTCGAGGAGTTTTCTTACATACTCAACATCCGAATCACTGATGATGTACCTTTCATTCGAGTTCCCGAGGTTGTGAGATTTGAAAAAATAGCTGAAGCTCTTCACATGGGTATAAAGGAGGTGGAAAGAAATTGGAAGTCATCGGGCGATGTTTCTGGTTTCTATCTTTGCTTTTTGATCAGTAGGGCTGAGGATGCGGCGAAGAAGGAGCAGTGGGTTGATTTTAGTCGTTTGCTTGCTATCATGATTTATGGTATTGTTTTATTCCCTTCAAGAGAAAACTTTGTGAGTTTGGCGGCAATTTGTGTCTTTATGAACAAAAACCCCGTGCCAACGTTGCTTGCAGACGCTTATTTTTCGATCCATTCGAGAAGTAAGAAGGGAGGATATGTTGTTGGTTCTTGTCTTCCGTTGTTGTATCAGTGGTTCATGTTGCATTTGTCGGTGAGAGGACCTTTTGTGCTCAAGAAGAGTTCTCTTAAGTGGTCAGATAGGATTGTTAACCTCACATCTTATGACATCAGGTGGAACTATTGTGTGGGGAAGATTTGGAACATCATCACTAGTTGCGGTCAATATCCCAACGTTCCTCTCATGGGAACCAGAGGTTGCATTAGTTACAATCCCACACTCGCCTATCGTCAATTGGGATATGCAATGGAAAGGGCTCAGAATGATGTAGAAGCATTTGAATCAGTGTACTTTGCTGATGGTAAAGATCCTCTGGAGCTAGAAAAGATAGCGTATGCTTGGACCAAAGTTCACAGGAGAGATCAGAATACTTTGAGCAAGAAAGTTCCTATTGCTATGGGTCCTTACCGAAAGTGGGTTGAAGCAAGAGTGGCAAATCTGTTGTTGCCATTTGCTAGGTCATGTCCATTGTATGAGCAACCTCCCGTGGTTTTATCTGATACCGTTGCGGCTGAACTCTATATTCAAACTGAAGCGGACAACATCAAACTAAGAGCAAAGGACAATGAGGTTGGCTTGGAGAGGTATTTTCAAGATCGCGAAAAGGCGGAATTGGCTCGTAAGCTCAAGCATGCGCAAGGTGAAGGTTCAAGCATGACACGTGCCCAAAGGCGATCTCATGACTTGATGGAAGAAAGCTTGTACCAAAAACAGCAGGAATGTGCGAAGTTGCGAAGGTCCGAAAGCAATAGCAAGAGAAGGATGCAGGATTCAGAACAACAGTTGATGGAAGAGAAAGCCAAGTCAGCTAGACTTGAAGAAGAGCTTGCAAGCTTCCGGTCCCAGCGGAGAGGAGATGGAGGAGCTCATTCTGTTGTCAGACGATCCTAGTGCTGCTGTGGTTTGGATTTGTTTGATCTAGGGGTTTGATTTGATGTGTATTCTTGATGTTTGTCGCCCATGTCCAGGATTGTTGGATGGGGTCGCATTTTGATGTTCTGGATTTCTTTTGTATGCCTTATAAGCACTTTGTGACACGGTTATGTGTTTTGTTTGTATGAACTCAAATTCTCGGTTATGTTTGAATGAAATATGCTCAGTTTGTTGAATTATTCTCGTGCGTGGATTATTGTTCGAATATATTCTGTATCAGGGTTTCTATGTCCTATCTGAGAGTGGGATGAACTCTTGGATACCTGAAAATTGACAAACATTTCATGCATATCATTCATATATCATACATGTCATATATTTGCAGGTTTTGCAGGTCTTATATCTTATGTCTCGTTGTTTTATTATCAGAAGGAGTTCTAAGACGGCTAATCACCCGTATCCGACTAGGAGCAATCAGAGAAGGCAGATGGAACAGATTCAGGAACAGATGGCTGAGATGAGAGCTCAATTGACAGAGCAGATGAACGCGCAGATGGCGCAGTTTATGGAAGCATTGACTAATGTGACCAAGGGGCAGGATGACTTGCGAGTTCTCGTCGAGAGCTCCAGAAGGAATGAGAATGGAGGACGTCGAGGGCTGTTTGACGATGTGTCTGGCAGGATTGACGATCACCATGATCCGAATGAGTTTGATCACGTGGGAGGGCACTATAATCCTTTCAATCAGCATCACGGGTTTCCACCTCAACCTCCGTCTCGTCTGTTGGGAAGGAGAGATAATCAGAACCGTGGTAATTTGGATTTCAATGTTGAAAACTTTGATCAGGTATCGAGGCATAGTGTTGAAGGTGCGCATGATGAGGTTGAAAGGTATCGTCTGATTGAAGAACGTCTCAGGGCGGTTGAAGGCAAAGGGGTGTTGGGCATGGATATCAATGACTTGGGGCTGGTTCCTGGTGTGAGGATTCCACCGAAATTCAAAGTTCCATCTTTTGACAAATACAATGGGGCGACTTGTCCCATGACTCATGTCAAAGCATACTATCGCAAGATGTCAGTTTATTCAGAGGATGAGGGTTTTCTAATGCATTTCTTCCAGGATAGCTTGGCTGGGGCTTCTTTGGAATGGTATGTTCAACTCGAGCGCACTCATATCCATTCTTGGAGAGATCTTGTGGAGGCTTTCATTAAGCATTATCAGTATAATGTTGACATGGCGCCGAATCGAACTCAACTTCAGAGTTTGGTTCAAGGTCCTAAAGATTCCTTCAAGGAGTATGCTCAGAAATGGCGTGAGTTAGCTGCGAGGGTTCAGCCGCCAATGACTGAACGTGAGATGATTGACATGTTTACCAGTACTTTGTCTGGACACTACTACTTGGCTTGTAGTGCTTCAGCAAACTTTTCTGAAATGGTGAGATATGGCGAGCGTGTTGAAATGGGCCTCAAGATGGGGAAAATTCAGTTGGGAGCTTCTTCTAACTCCACTGGTGGTAAGAAGCAAACTGAAGGTTATGCCAGAAGGAAAGAAGGCAATGCAGATGCCATATATGGAAGAAGAGGTTCAGGGAGAAATAATTCACAGGTTAATGCTGTCATGATCCCAGTACCACAACAACAACATCAGCAGGGACAGCGTTCCAGTAATGATCGCTATCCTCCCAGGACTAGGCCTCACAGAAAGATTGATCCGATTCCTATGACCTATGCTCAGGTGCTGCAACATTTGCTTAAGATTGAAAAGATTACTTTGAGAGATGCTCCGAATGCTCCGGACACACAATCTCCGAATTACAATGCGAATGCACGATGTGCTTTTCATTCAGGTGCTGCTGGGCATGATACCGAGAGGTGTATTGCGTTAAAGAACAAAGTCCAAGATTTGTTGGACCAAAAGATTATTCAGTTCATTCCTACACCCAATATTGTCAATAATCCGATGCCTGCTCACGGAGGTTCGGGTGTGAATGCCATTGAGAGTGAAGAGGTAAGGGTTGTATCTGAAGTGAGCTGTTTGAATTTTCCTCTTGTATCTGTGAAGCAACATCTGATTAATAGCGGTGTCTTCCCGGGCTGTGGTGTTGATTGTGAGAATTGCAAAAGTCAACCTGAAGGTTGTGCTGATTTGAAAGGTATGGTACAAAAGCTGATTGACGAGGGTCCTCTTCAGTTCTATCGAAGGTTGAGAGGTGCGAAGAGTAAGGATGGTGAAGTGTCTGTGATCTCAATTCCTTATGATCCAGTTGTTCCAATATGTATTCAGGTGCCTATTCAGATACTGTCAGTATCCCGTATGAGGAACAACCAGCGGCGTTGATGATTACGGTGCCAGGGCCTATTCCATATGAGAGTGAGAAGGCCATCCCTTGGCATTATGGTTCAGACGTATATTACTATGGCACGAAGGAAGAAGGCGAGCCATCTAAAGAGAAGTTTGTTGAGGCCTCAGTTGCAAACACTGATAACTTCGCCGGTACTGGTAGGATCACTCGCAGTGGTAGGGTGTTCTCCCCTCAGCTTGTTCAAAACAATGCAGATGCTTTGGCTAAGGCCAAAGGAAAACAAGTAGTGCCCGATGTCCAGAACTCTCCGATTCAGAGTGGGGCACCTGATAGTGCTGTGTCTTCCAAGGATGTGGAGGAATTATTGAGAATCATCAGGAAGTCTGATTACAAAGTTGTTGAGCAGTTGGGTCAGACCCAGTCAAAGATTTCCATCTTGCAACTGCTGATGTGTTCAGAAGGTCATAGAGATGCTCTCTTGAGAATCCTGAATGGTGCTTACGTCCCGCATGAAATATCTGTGAATCAGTTAGAGGCGGTGGCCAATAATATCTCCGCTGGGAACGGTTTGGGATTTACGGATTGTGATCTTCCTCCAGAAGGGAGAAACCATAACAAGGCTTTGCATATTTCGATTGAGTGTAAGGGGACGACTTTGTCCCGTGTTCTGGTTGATACTGGGTCTTCTTTGAACGTGCTTCCCAAATCGGCTCTAATGAGAATTGACTATGCCGGTGTGGAGTTAAGGCCTAGTGAGTTGGTAGTGCGCGCCTTTGATGGTTCAAGGAGGTCTGTTTTCGGAGAGGTAGATCTACCAATCCAGATTGGTCCTCAGATCTTTACTACAACCTTTTATGTGATGGATATTCAACCTGCTTACTGTTGTCTGTTGGGACGACCGTGGATTCACAAGGCTGGTGCTGTGACATCCACTCTTCATCAGAAGTTGAAGTATCCGATTGACGGTAAAGTAGTTACAGTTTGTGGTGAGGAAGATTATATCGTGAGTCACTTGTCCTCTTTCCGATATGTGGAGATCGAGGGTGAAATACATGAGACGCCTTTCCAAGCGTTTGAAGCTGTAAATGCTGTGAGAACTCCTCCTTATGAGATAACGAAGCCAGAAACGATTATGTCTTCTCTGAAAGACGCTCAGGTTGTTGTTGAGACTGGAAAGGTGGAAGGCTGGGGGCAAGTAATTGATGTGCGTCCCAAATTTGACAAGAATGGTCTTGGTTTCAGTCCTGGAAAGCGTATCGCATCGCCAAAGCCTAATATCCTTAGCCCGATCAAGTTTGTGAGTGGTGGTGTCATTCAAGATGGCCAGGTTAATGCCATTGTCAATGGCGAGGAGGTGGATAGTGACTGTGATTTTGATAGCTGGATTCGTCCAAGTATTCCTGGGGAGATGCCTCGCAACTGGACAATTGAAGATGTCATCCAAGTTACACAAGCTCAGGAGTAAATTCCTTGTTTTTACTTTTCTTATCATGCAATAATTCCTATGCTCTGCCCAAGGCGTAGTGAATCATTTGTAGGGCCATGCAGTTCGCATTTTCAAAGTTAATCATGAAATAAAAGGACGTTTTTGCATTCAAATGTTTTGCTCTTTGTCTTTCTTTTAACTTTTTCCTTTAAATGGCAATGTTTTTGCACACACTCGCACATAGCTTAATAAAAATAAAACTAAAATAAAAACATCAATCATGCAGATGTTCCACTACCACGGATTTCATTGGTAACAGTTCCGCTATTGCTTATTATGATTTTGACAATCCGATCTACCAAGCCGAGGAGGAAGCTTATGAAGATTGTGATCTCCCCGATGAGTTGGCCAGATTGTTGAAACAAGAAAAGAAAGCGATTCAGCCGCATCAAGAGGTAATCGAGATGGTAAATGTTGGTACTAAAGAGCAAGTTCGAGAAGTCAAGATAGGGGCTGCGCTTGAGAATAGTGTGAAGCAGAGGCTTATTACTATGTTGAAAGAGTATGCGGATATCTTTGCTTGGTCCTATGAGGATATGCCTGGTCTCGATACAGATATTGTGGTACATCGTCTACCTCTCAAGGAAGATAGTCCTCCTGTCAAACAGAAGCTTCGAAGGACTCGCCCAGATATGTCTGAGAAGATTAAGAAAGAGGTTGAGAAACAATTTGATGCTGGCTTTCTGCAAGTTGTGAATTACCCGCCATGGGTTGCGAATATTGTTCCTGTGCCTAAGAAGGACGGAAAGGTCAGGATGTGTGTGGACTACAGAGATCTTAATAGGGCGAGTCCAAAGGATGATTTTCCTCTTCCTCACATTGATGTGTTGGTAGATAATACTGCTCCTTTCAAAGTGTTTTCCTTCATGGATGGCTTCTCTGGGTACAATCAGATCAAGATGGCACCAGAAGACATGGAGAAAACAACGTTTATCACACCATGGGGAACTTTCTGCTATAAAGTCATGCCTTTTGGGTTGAAAAACGCAGGGGCAACGTATCAGCGTGCCATGGTGACTCTTTTTCACGACATGATTCACAAAGAGATTGAAGTGTATGTCGACGACATGATTGCAAAGTCTCACACTGAAGAAGAGCACTTGGTTCACTTGCAGAAATTGTTTGAAAGGCTTCGGGAATTCAGACTGAGGTTGAATCCGAACAAATGCACTTTCGGAGTGCGATCCGGAAAGTTGTTGGGCTTTGTTGTTAGTGGAAAAGGTATTGAGGTCGATCCTGCGAAAATAAAAGCTATACAAGAGATGCCTGAGCCGAGAACAGAAAAAGAGGTTCGTGGTTTCTTAGGGAGATTGAACTACATTGCTAGATTCATCTCTCATCTTACGGCCACTTGTGAACCAATATTCAAGTTGCTAAGAAAGGATCAGACGGCCAGGTGGAATAATGATTGTCAAAAAGCATTCGAAAAAGTGAAAGAGTATCTGCAGGAACCTCCGATACTAATGCCTCCAGTTCCAGGAAGACCTTTGATTATGTACCTCACAGTTCTTGAAAATTCAATGGGATGTGTGCTGGGTCAACATGACGAGTCTGGCCGAAAAGAGCATGCAATATACTACCTTAGCAAAAAGTTTACCGACTGTGAATCCCGATACTCACTGCTCGAGAAAACTTGCTGTGCTTTGGTGTGGGCTGCTCGCCGGCTGAGGCAGTATATGTTGGTTCACACCACTTTGTTGATTTCCAAGATGGATCCTATCAAGTATGTTTTTGAGAAGCCCGCTCTTTCCGGAAGAGTAGCCAGGTGGCAAATGATTTTGACTGAATATGATATCCAGTATACTACCCAGAAAGCCATCAAAGGTAGTGTGTTGGCGGATTATCTTGCGCACCAGCCGGTCGAAGATTATGAACCGATGAAGTTTGAATTCCCCGATGAGGATGTGTTGTACATCAGAGATTGTAACATTCCCGGACCGGAGGAAGGACCCGAACCAGGATCGCGATGGACGCTCGTGTTCGATGGTGCCTCTAATGCACTCGGGAATGGTGTTGGAGTTGTAATTACTTCTCCTTCAGGTTTTCATATTCCATTTACAGCTAGAATCTGTTTTGATTGCACTAATAATATGGCTGAGTATGAAGCCTGCATTTATGGTATCGAAGCTGCGATCGATTTGCGAATCAAATACTTGAAAGTTTATGGGGATTCCAATCTTGTCATTAGCCAGATCAATGGAGATTGGGAAACTCGCCATCAGAATCTGATTCCATACAGGGAGCATGTGATGAGACTCATTCCGTACTTTGATGAGATCACATTCGAGCATATTTCTAGAGAAGAGAACAATCTTGCTGATGCTCTCGCTACTTTGGCTTCCATGTTCAAAGTGAAATGGGCCAATGAAGCGCCTAACATCACCATCAACAGATTGGACGAACCAGCATTTTGCTTTGAGGCTGATGTTAAGTTGGATGGTAATCCCTGGTATCATGATATCAAAAAGTTCCTCGAAACTCAAGAGTATCCTCCCGAAGCGTCGGTGACTGATAAGAAGTTTCTGAGAAGGTTTGCAGCTAAGTTTTACCTCAACGGTGGTGTATTGTACAAGAGGCATCATGACGGTGTGTTGCTCCGATGTGTTGTGAAGGAAGAAGCTTCAAAAATCATAGGGGAAATGCACGAAGGCGAGTTTGGTACCCATTCAAGTGGGCATACAATGGCTAAGAAGATCTTGAGGGCTGGTTACTATTGGTCCACTATGGAAACTGATTGTCATAACCATGTCAGAATTTGTCACAAGTGCCAGATTTATGCTGACAAAGTCCACATGCCGCCTGTGCCTTTGAATGTTTTGACTTCTCCGTGGCCTTTTGCAATGTGGGGCATTGATATGATTGGAGAGATTAAGCCTACTGCTTCTAATGGACATCGCTTCATTTTGGTTGCCATCGATTACTTCACCAAGTGGGTTGAAGCCGCATCTTATGCGAATGTTACCAAACAAGTGATTACTCGCTTTATCAAACACAACATAATCTGTCGTTATGGGATTCCTGAGAAGATCATTACTGATAATGGATCGAATCTCAACAACAAGATGATGAAGGAGCTTTGTGAGTCCTTCAAGATTAAGCATCACAATTCTTCTCCGTATCGTCCAAAGATGAATGGCGTTGTTGAAGCGGCCAATAAAAACATTAAGAAGATTGTGCAGAAGATGGTAGTGACGTACCGAGATTGGCACGAGATGTTACCTTTCGCTTTGCATGGTTATCGTACCTCTGTGCGTACATCGACTGGGGCAACTCCTTTCTCACTGGTTTATGGTATGGAAGCAGTATTGCCAGTTGAAGTTGAGATCCCTTCCTTGAGGATTATGAAAGACGTCGAGCTTGACGAGTCAGAATGGGTACAAAATCGGATGGATCAGTTGAACCTCATTGATGAAAAACGCTTAGCGGCCATCGGACATGGTCAGGTGTACCAAAAGAAGATGAGGAAAGCTTTTGACAAGCGGGTGCGACCCCAAAGCTACAAGCCAGGTGATCTGGTACTCAAAAGAATCATTCTCCCTCAAGGCGATCCTCGAGGCAAGTGGACTCCGACGTATGAAGGCCCCTTTGTTGTGCAAAAAGTATTCTCTGGCGGCGCCATGATGCTTGCAACAATGGATGGCGAGAACTTTCCGCACCCTGTGAACGCAGATGTAGTCAAAAAATACTTCGCATAGACCTGATAAAAAAAAAAAGAAGAAAAGAAAAAAAGAAGAAAAGAAAAAAAAAGAGAAAAGAAAATGAATCAGGCAAAAGAATGAAAAAGAAACAAATATACCCGCTAAGTTGAAAACCCGAAAGGGCGGCTTAGGCAAAAAAGGGACAAAAGCGAACGACTACATCTCGCGTGCCACCATGGCAATCACTCTTCATACATGCTTAGGGCTCCCGACGGAGGGATAAGCAAGACTCCGTGTTCTTGAGTTTGCACCTGGCAGCTCAAATCCCTAAAGCATTTTCTAATTCCAATCGTCGTGTTTAGGGCTCCCGACCGAGGGATAAGCAAGACTCCGTGTTCTTGAGTTTGCACCGGGCAGCTCAAATCCCTAAAGCATGCACAACATCCACTCACTTTGTTTAGGGCTCCCGACCGAGGGATAAGCAAGACTCCGTGTTCTTGAGTTTTGCATCGCTGGCAACTCAAATCCCTAAAGGCGCTCACAAACCCCGTCGGGTCCACAAGTTTGGTGATGTCATATCAATCAGTTGTTAAATTGGGCAGTGATCAATCCTAATGAGTACGGTCTTCCAAAGCAAGGAGATGAGAGCGTCGGAGTTATAAAAGTGATAGCGGGATCGAAACCAATGGATATCCGTTTCACATTACCATTTCTCTTGTACTCAATAAATGTGTGGTTACCTCTTACTAGGAACTACTTCTGAAAAGTGTTCGCTCTTTTATGAGCATTCCTTTTGCAATTAATAAAGATCCTTTTTATCTTAAACAACTGTTTTCTTTTACCGTTTTGTTTGCATAAAACGTCCTAAGTTTGTGTTAAACTTTGCATATGAAAACTGCATTGCTTTTACAATACATGATTAGAAATGAAACCTTTGAATCTACTTCGAAGTTTTGTGTAACTGGGATGGCAGGCTAAGATACCATGCTATATCCTGGGGCATTTGCATTTGTTTGTCTCGCAGGTACATGATTGCAAGCGCTTCGTATCAGCATATCGGCGGACTTAATCATGAGAGATTCTCACTCCCCAGCCGAGTGTTTCTTAATGAAAGATTCTCATTCCCCAGCTGAGTACTTTCAGATGGGACTTTCCTTGCTCCAGGATTCTCATATCCTCAGTAAAGCACATCTTAATGCGATCTCTGTGCTCCAGAAGCCTTATTCCCGACGGAATGCTTTCTCCCCAGTTGAATCATGATGGAATGGTGTCTGATTCCCCAGCTAGCTCTTAATGAGGTTCCTTGCCCGAGTTCCTCGTTCTCCCCAGTAGAGCGTTTTCTCTCCCCAACAGATTGACCTGTTCTCCCCAGGAGAGTCATCTTGTTCCCCAGAGGAGTTGTCTTAACAAAAGGTTCTTATGCTAAGTCCTTATCCCCAACGGATTCCTCATCTCATCAGTGGATCTTTGTGCAGAAGTATTCATCTTCCCCACCGAGTCTTTCCTCAGCAGAGATTCGCATGCATCCTCAGCAGAATCTGTTTCCTTCAAGGATTTTCCCAGCGGAATGCATCATACGCAAGCTAGTTGGTCACTCCCCATCAGAGTTGTCTTCATGACTTGCTCTTATCTCCGTATCCCCAGAATGTCGAGAATTTGCTTCTCCAATGAAGTTTCTAGGGTATTACCCAAGCAGATAAGTGGGATGTTCATATCCCCAAGCAGGATTTATTTCCCCATACAGAGCTCGCATCCAGATTTGATCGTCTCCAGCAGATTTCTGATCCATCTTTGCCAGCTCGCAGTCGTGACCCTTGATCACTCATCTTGTCCTCCCCGCAGAGTTCTATACTCTCTCCAGGACTTCTTCAGCAATTCAGTGCTCATCTGTTGCCTCCCTAAGCAACGTTCGGATCATGCATCATTTGCATAGCATTCTCAAAAGCGTGTAGCGTCTTCCTTCTCGGGAGCGTTATTCTATAAACATTCATACATGCATCATGCATAAATCATATCATATCTGTTTCTTTCTGCAGGAAAGTTATCCAGATTCAAATGCTCCCTAGAGAGCAATATTCGCCTAGTCATTACAGGCGCTTATCCTGATGTTTTGAATCAGAAGAGGATTGTTCTACTTATTTTCTGGCATAGCTCAGATCAGTTCAAAGACATCCCTATTCCCGATGCCCCCAGATCGGTGGAAGATATTTGTTCCTATCCTGATATCCAGCTCAGTTGAAGGAACCGCCTCCGGATCTCTATAGATCTTCCGAAGGAGCAAGCCCTCTGATACATCAGATCAGTTGGAAATATCTACTCCCTGACGATTTAGTTCGTTCAGAAGAAGAAACTCGCCTGCCCAGTCCTGATGCCTAACCATCAGTTGAAGACGTTTTCTTTACCCGGCGTACACAGTTCGGAAGAGATATCTGTTCCTATCCTAATATTCAGATTCAGATTAGTTGAAGGAACCGCCTCCGGATCTCCCAAGATCTTACGAAGGAGCAAGCCACTGATATCATCAGATCAGATGGAGATGTCTGCCTGATCGACTTTGTCTTTCAGATGAAGATTGTCCTACTTATTTTCTAGCATCATGTCTAGATCAGTTTAAAGGCATTCTTTCCCCGGCGTACACAGTTCGGAAGAGATATTGTTCCTATCCTGATTTCCAGTTCAGTCGAAGGAACCGCCTCCGGATCCCCGTGGTCTTACTAAGGAGCTAGCCGCTAATTCTCAGATTAGTAGGAATATCTACCTGATGATTTAATTGCATCAGAAGAGATGTCTGCCCAGATTCCCAGATCATGATTCCCAGATCAGAGATACTTATTACCCGTTGATATTCAGATCAACCGATGTATCTCCTTCGATTCCCAGATCGACTTAAGACATCTATCCCGATGCATGTTCGGAGACATCTGCTACGCCTGATATTCAGATCAGTCGAGATGTTCCTTCTCTTGATGCCCAAATCATTTGAAGTGTTTCCCCTGCCTGTGGGTGCCCGTTCCTCCTTTTTCACAAGTTGGAGCATATTTATTATCCGGATCAATCGAAGTTTTTTCTCCCTGCCTGCGGGGTGGTACATTCCTTCTTATTACAAGACGGAATCTTCTATTGATCAAGAGTGCAAATTTTCGAGTTCATTCTGGTATTCAATCTCCTTCCACCTCAACGGTTCGAAACCTTCGTTTCTCACTCGTCAGGTTCAAGAAGTTTGAATAGGGGCAGCTGTTGCACCCCAAAATTTGCCCTCTTTATTTGAGCTATAAGTTAATAATGACGTTTATTTCGTCATTCAAAAATTGAAGAAATAATAAAGAGTTTTCATGGGTTTAAGAAGATACGGTGTGAAAAATGGTTTAAACAGTGCAAATACGAGAAAATTCACAAGTCCCATTTGGAAGGTGATATGAGCTAAGTTCCTGCGTAATCTCGACTATTTCGACGATATCTACAACTTTCGTGTTCGGCTCGGAAGCCAATTTTTTGAGGAAGGTTGTCAGATTTGCAAATTACTTGAGGTTTTGCAGTGAAAAACGGTGCTGAATGTAGGGTTTTCGGACAATAAAAAATTCATATCTCACAATCCGCTCGTCGGATTTTCTTGAAAATTTAACTGGAGCTCCGTACTATCATTACCAAGATTTTATATGTTCGGACCGAAGACCAATTATGCACCAAAAATTCCCAGCATTTTGAAGAACGCCTTGATTTTTCAGTGAAAAGTGTGCTTTCGGGTATGTCGCGCCGAGTTCGAAAATTCATAACTTTTTCGATTTTTATCGTATGAAGTCCATTCCGGCGGCATTCACTCGGAAATTTCGTTATCTTCGATTCTTCGTCACACGTGCTAAGTCAGATTTCGAGCCGAAGTTTGAGTTTTATCACGTTCTTTGAGCGGTACGCACAAAAATTCTGCACAGTCGCACCAGATGAACCGATTTTTCTCGTCATTCAAACGCGCATAATTTTCTCACCGTTTGTCGGATTGAGACGATTCTCGCGGCTACGAGTCACAAATTTGGTCACCTTCGCAGTGATGTTCGTTTTATTTCCGAATTTCGCACCGATTCACGTTTCCCCGAAAACGAGCAAAAAAGAGATACGTCGGGGGCATTTTTGACATTTCACCTCTTACCCTATATAAGTCATTTTCCCTCCTTTTCTTTCATAATTCCACTTTTACCAAAAATCACACAAACAAAAACCAATTCTCACTCACTTCTCTCTAAGATCAAAATACCAAAAAAATATAGAAAAAAGGGAAGAACACTATGAACTTCATAGAATTCCTCAAGAACACGTAAAGAAAAAGTTTCAGATCTCTTTCTGAACTCTCTTTTTCCGATCGCACATCACTTGTCTCCACACGGTGACCGCGGCACATCCCTCCGGCGATTGTCTTCCGACACGACTTCCCCCTCCGGTGCGAATTCACTTTCCGGTGCAGCAAGCTTCCGACGCGGCATCTTCCACTTCGTACTTCCGATCACTTTCTCGTCATTTCGATTACGGTAATTCAATTCTTGGAACTTTGACCTCGCTTTAGAACTTTGATCTTGCTTTTGAAGTAATGTAGTTGTGTCGTGGATAATGCTTAATACTCATTGCTATTAGTAATTAGAAAAGTGAATTTGAATTACTTGCTGTTCATTTTGTGATGGTGCGGAAAGTTGATAGGAGTCATAGTTTGTACGTGAATTGTATCACTTGAATGGATGAGCATTCATGAGTTGATTGTTTGTTCACAAATAAGCATGCTAGGTGCTTGTATTAATGCTTGTATGAACTGTCGGCATTGCAAATTGATCATTACTAATTGATTGATGCTTATTGTCATGTGTTGATGACGTTGTTTCAATTTGTTGAACAATTGAGTGGAGGTGGAGATTGAAATTGAATTTTTGTATTACTAATTGTTAGATATTGATGAGAATTAGATGATGATTTTGTTGTTGATTGGTAATGATAATAATTGTTGTTGTGTTTAGTTGATGATAATTCGAATTGATGAGATGATCTTGACCTGAGTACATGAGTTCAGTTGATGATTAGGTTGTTTTGATGATAGTTCATGAATGTTAATGCTCTTACTCCACTTGCTGGTTTGTTTGGTAAGCATGAATATTTTTTATATGAGATTTGTGAAGATAAATGTTGGCTGATGTGGTTGTAATTTGTTGATGAAGCACTTGTTGATAATTGATTAATTTTGTTGTCCAAATTGCGTGGTGATGTTGAGTGGTATGTGGAGTTGGATGGTTGAACCAAGTTGCTGTCATTTCTTGTAGATTATTTGAAATATGATAAACATTGGTTATGTCAGCTTCATGAGACAATATGCTAACTTGTTCATTTTTTTCAATTTGTGCTAAAAATGTGTTTTAGTCATAACTCTCTAACCGTATGGAGTTTTCTGGATTTTTTTTAATGAAAACCGATTTTCTCGAACATTCCAAAGCTCTCCACGCGTACGGTTTCTCGATTCGGACAAAATTCGGTCCAGTTTCGGGTGGTCTGCCCTGTTACGGGTTTGTGATATTTTACCGAAATTTTGGCCAAACCGATTCGATTTTCATGTTTTCATTTGTTTGATGGTGTCATGTTATTGAATGTGTGTTGTTCTTAATGATGGATGTATTGATATCGTGATTTCGAATAGTTGACTCAAGAAGAAACTTGATCCTAAGCATGGTGTCATTTGTTAAGAGTTTGATGCTACTTGAAAAGAACATGTCTCATGCTAAAATCAACTTGCGGATTGTGTGATGTTTTGCGCTAGACATTGTACATAGATGCTGGAATTTTGGTGTTGTTTTAGTGATTGATAATGTGAATTGTATTGCTCATTTGGTGGACATTTGATGCTGGAAATTTCTATGTTGGTTGGTGGTATTGTTGACATGTAATTTGAGAGAACGGTGAATTTCAATTGTGTTGAAATGCTGAAAATTAATCGGTACCATGCTTATGTGAATGTTGTGCATTTGTCCTGAATGTTAGTAACACTTGATGCTTAATTGTGGAGAACTTTATTTGTTAAGGATTTGATACTTTGTGCTTACTTGAAACTATGCTTGATTCTAATTTCCAACATGTCAATTATATGCTATCTTGTGCAAAGTACCATGAACCATTTTCTTGTGTTTAGATGTGTTTCTAAGTAACTTTTTGGGACTGTTTTAGAGCATCTCAATGCAGAATTTTTGGTTGTGTAGTTGTTGGTGCACTTCATCATTTTGTTGACTCATGGGAATGTAGAAACTAAAAGAAATTGTTGTGCATTTGGCTTATGATTTAGTCATGGATACAAAATGAGAATAGAGCTTGTTTGATTGATTAAGTGATGTTGTTGAGTGCTGATTTTTTCTGTTATGACATGAATGCTATCCTCTTTTTCCCTCATTTTTGCAAATAGACGCGGTACGTCGGCTTTGATTGAAAATGTTACAACTTTAGAACCGCTTATCATTTTTAAGCATGTGATTAGTGTTTCTTGAGTGGAATATGATTTTCGGAACTGTTAGAACAGTTTATTTTCGGTTTCGGCCGACTTTTTCCACCAATTCCGCTTCTGCCCCGTCTTGAAAGTCGCGCTTCCAGGCCGATTTTGTAAATTCTAATTGCATATTTGACTTCTTTAGCATGTTTTAACCTTGCAATAAAATTTTGGCTTAATTCTGACGAGTTTAGTTTTCACTGTTTTTACCCGGTTTCGCCGTTTCGGTGTACCGTTGTGCATGTAAATACTTGTGTTGGCTTCCGTAGTTTTAGTGTACATATTTGATTTGCTTTTGAATGCTATCCCACGTTTCTTCTTGTTTGCTTTTGTTATGTTTTCACTTTCTATTCCGTTATCCGTTTCCGGTTCAGCTTATAATTCAATAACGCAATTCCGATTGCGGTGCTTTGTTATCTCTAACGTGTGTGCTAGTATGCAAGGCAACATGGAGGCTCTGGTCGATGCCCGCTCTCGTGTTCCGCTTTATTTGCGGGACACGACATTTATCCTCTCTCTGATTCGCGTTTCTACACGCATCCTTTATCATTATACTTGCTTGTCCGGATTTCTGTTTCCCTTGCAGGTGTATGGTATTCGTTGTGCCCGATGCACACGTTGGCGCGTGATTTACTTTCATCGCGCCGACTCTTGATTGCTTATGCGGATTCTAATCGGAGTGCTGACATGTTTGCTGTTGCTTTTGCTAGCTCGCTCGCGGGATCCTAGTTTACTCGCTCTCTTCGCTTTAGTTTACGGATCATCATCCGTTTGGTATTGATTTCGTTTCATTTTATTTCTCTCGCACTTTATCGCTTTCCCGCATCATCCAATAACATGAGAAGTAGGACTTAGACATGCATCTGGCCAAGTCCTCGAAAGAGGCTCTGTTTTTGTTGGTGTGTTTATATTTGTGCTTTGCGGCAGGGAGTCACGGTGTAATAAGTCCTATATGGCACTCCGTTAAGTCCTCATGGAAGGCATGCGGTCAAGGGTTCGTAATCAACCCCCGCCTAGTCTCATCGAGTCTGTTTGGTAGGCGCACGCCTCGCGTTGTTTGCTTCCGAACGTGCAAAAGATCTTGTTATCGAGTATGTCAGGTAAAGGGTTCATGCAATCGGACCCCCGTCTTTCCTATAGCTCGCGTCGCTCGACGTTGATGCTCGGTGTACGCACGCACCGTTTTCCTTTACGATCCGTGACGGCTTGGTTGCTGAGAGGGGTCCGCCCTCTTGTCTATGGCCCGATCATTTTCGCGAGGTCTAATGCTTGGTTGACTTGGGTTGAGCTGCTCCCCTTGGCTATGGCGGGACCGCTTTTCTACCATTCGGTCAGTACCGTTGGTTTTGTTTGCTTTACGAGCGGATGCTCGTTTGTGTGATATTATTGTTTGCTTCCCTTTTCCCTCGTAGGTTGATTAGTTTAGTTTAGACTGATACCCTTTGTATGATAACATTAGGTAGCAAGCTTTCCCCCTTAGCTTAGGTCTTCCTCATGCATTCTTTAAAACACAAACCACACTCTTTGATTTTCTTTTCTTAAGAACTTGTTATTTCCGCTCCATTCCCAAGCGTAAGCCTCCAAAGGTCGAGCAGCGGAGTGTGAATGTAACTCGTTCACCTAAAAAACACAAAACAAACAAAATTAGTTAGCCGAGCTACGGTAGCTCTGATTCTGCAAAACAGATACGTAGGCAGCGGGGTAGGGCCCGTGCGAGCATAATCCTTTCTTTTCCCTACATTCTGCATTCATTTTAGTCCAGATTAGCATAGAGTTGTTACACACCCATAGATTTAGACACTTGCGTGGATACCATCGAGTACGATGGGCGCGAGGGGTGCTAATACCTTCCCCTCGCGTAACCGACTCCCTTACCCTTTTTCTCTGGTCGTGAGACCGTTGTTTTGTTTTGTGGTTTGCTGGCATTCCCTTCCTTTTCAGGATAAATATGTTAGTGGCGACTCTGTTAATTTTCGCGGTAGCGACACCATCCCTAATTCACGGGGCTGACACGGCTCGTGTTAGCAAGTGTGAGATCTAGAAATTTTGAGCATGTTTCTCATCGTGACAGGCGTGTAGTATTTTGATCATAACTAGAGCTTCGTAACTCGGAATGACGCGGTTCTGGTGGCAAAATTTCGCTAACGAAAAGGGCTACAACTTTCATGAAGAACACAAATCCAAATTCTGAAATTAAGGACCAACACGGACCGTGTTACCTAACACGGCCACCCGTGCAGCAGTGCTGAGTGTGATTTTGAAAAATTAAATTCAGGAGGCCAACACGGCCACCCGTGTTGCCTGACACGGCCAGTGTTGGCTAAAACGCTGATTTTGCTGATTTTTGTGATTTTTTATTAAGTGTTGACCCAAGGGGCATTTTGGGTACTTCCAACCAACATAAGTGAGTCTGCACTATTTAGAAGAGTTTTAACGATGAATTAAAGGACTTTTTGGCGAGGAGAAGACACAGTTGAAGATTGGAGAAAACAAGGGTTTGGGAGAGAAGAATGTTTTCATGAACGGAAGCGATTGAAGATCAACTTTCATCTCAATTCTTGTAATGTCTCTATTTTATATTTTGTTTTCTTTGAACAATATGAGTAACTAAACCCTAATGCTAGGGGGTGTCCCTGATTTGATTCTGTAATGATTTTGAATTCTTGAGTTCATCAATAGATTTGTTTTCTTATTTAATTTAATTGTACAAGGTTTTTATGCTTTCTTTGTCGGACCAACAAGATTGATTTACGGTTAACAACCAGCTGGACAGCGGTTGTTAAGGTTTTTGTACGATTAAACTATAGTAGATATCACCTAGGACTAGGGATACCCTATAGTTACCAGTTAACTCTTGATAACATAAAGGCTTGATTTCATCATAATTCTCTAAGGACTTAGGAGTTAGGATGAATGTTCAAAGGTTTTCCCACTAAGGACTTAGGGGAAAATAATCTAAAGGGCGGTAATTAAAGGTTATGAACTTGTTGAAGAGATCTAAATCCAAGGTTATTACAGGAACAATCACACACTATACCCCTAGCATAATACTCATATTTGTCAAAAAGCCAATTTACTTTTCTGTTTATTTTCATTATTGTTTAGTGACAATTTGCAAACAAAACCCCAACATTAGTTTTTGTTTAACTGAACTATAATTTGAACTCATTATTCCTGCGTAGTCCTTGAGATCGACATTCGGGGAATTTCCCTATTATTCCTACAGAGGCAAAATAGTACACTTGCTATTTTACCGATCAAGTTTTTGGCGCCGTTGCCGGGGACTGCCAAAATATAGAGTTTTAATTTTTGTTCAATTGAAATTTTGTTGCTCGTCAACTAAAATTTTGTTTTCAGTTTTTGTTTATTTGAATTTGATTTTATAATAAATAAAAAAGAAAAAAAACTCAGATTATTTTTGCTTCATGAATTCTTCTATACTTTGCTACTAACAAATTGTATGAGTTTTGTAGCTATGTATTGTTTTGATACATTGCCACCTGTATCTCTTGCATGTTGGTCGCCTGATTTAGGAGTCACCTTGGAAGAGGCGACTAAATTTTTTAAAGCATATAAGAGAGAGGTAAGAATCCTTATGAATGAATGTAAGGAAGCTAACTTTTATCCAGATAGGTTTATTTGGAGAAAGTTAGAGTTGGAAAAAGAATATGTGGAACCAGAAGAAAAATGCATAATATCAGATGAAGAGGATGCAGTAAGAATAGAAGAATTTGAGGTAAAAAAGAAATATGGGGAAGAAGAAATAAGGAAACTTGAAGATGATCGAGTTTGGGATAAAACCACAAATTTAACAATTTGTGAAGATGTGGTCACCCAACAAGAAAATCTTCAACAAGAGAGTATCCCCAAAAACTATTTTTACAACAAGGCAGATGAAAGACAAGAAATTGACAGAGTACTGGAAGACATTTATGCCTTGTTCAATAAAATCAAGCTAAAATGGATTTGGCAACAACATCATCAGTACTTTAAGTTCATGGGAATGCTACCAAACAAAAGAAAGAAAAAAGATGATGTGTACTTTGTATCATATATGCCACCCTAACAAGAGAAATTGACCGTCGAGCCATGCGACGTTAAACGAAGCGCTTAGTGGGAGGCAACCCGTGCTTTTAATAACTTAGTTTTCTTTTTGCGTTTGTTTTTTTTTCCAGGAAATAAAAAGGGGGCCTTTCTGGTGAATGCTAGGAAGCTGCAGTTAGAGTTGCACTACCCTCTGTGAGTCACCCCTCTTGGGCTTGTTCTGAAACATTGGGGCCAATGTTTAGTTCAAGTTTGGGGGAGGATTTACTCTTGCATTTTTCTTTTTATGTTTTCGTTATGATGTGTAAAACCAAACATTGAGTTCTTCCCAAATTTTGACTGAAATTTTAATTTTTGTTGAAGAGTTTTGATCTTAAAGAGCGATTGGGAATAGTATATAGAGATGAAGGGAGGATTGTTTGAGGACAGGAAGTTCGGAATAATGTGACAAGAAGAGGTTTGTTTAAACACCCTTGGTTCCCTAAAAGAAATACGAGTCTAACGTGTAGATTTGCACCATAGTACTTGTCTCCTGAGAAGTAATCCTCAAGTAGTTTATTGATACAGTCTGGCATAATTCAGATTCACATGCATGATGACTGGTTGAGAAAAAAAAATTGATAAAGTTGGCACCAGATGATGAAAAGGCGGTAAAAGGAAACCGGCTCGCTAAGTTGGGTAACCCTCACCCGGTTATTCAGCCCAAAGGAGGTTGATCCCCAAACGTCGTCCAAAAAGGAAAACATATAACTGCAAAGTTTGAAAATTTCATCGGTAATTAAAAGTAGCAAATGTTGCTCGTTTGGTGCCATAAAAAGAAAATAAAAAGCCTTGATTCGTCTTATGCATGTGATGATCATTATAAGAAATGCAGTGCCTTAATGTGATTGTCCGAATGAAAGAGGAGGAAAATCGAAAAGAGACTTAAGTGCAAAGCATAGTTGGAGAGGTATCTGAAAGGGGAGCTTAAGGTTTAATGTTCTAGCGGAAACTCGTCGCGTCATGTGAATACCGGACCAACTGTTTCTTGATCAATACAAACGGATATCTCACGTATGAACACCGGTGTGCCTGGAAGGTCATTTGCTCTTGTAATTGTCGCTTGAGGTCAAGCAACAATTTAAGTTTGGGGGAGTTTGATCAGTGGTTTCTACACGTTTATTTACCGTTGATTTTAGTCATCTTTGCTTTATATTGTCAAGTGTTTTACTTCATTATTCTACATTTTATGCTTTGGTTGTGTATTTTACTATTTGTAGGCTCCAAGGAATAAATCGAGACAAATCAATGCGAAAAAGTACAAAAAAGGGAGTTTCGAAGGAAGTGAAAAATCAAGCTACATTAGGTCTGACACGACCACCTATGTCACCTGAAACTGGCAGTGTTAGGAGGAAGCGTGGCCAAGAAAATGCAAAAGAGATGAAATTCACGGGGCTGACACGGCTCGTGTTAGCAAGTGTGAGATCTAGAAATTTTGAGCATGTTTCTCATCGTAACAGGCGTGTAGTATTTTGATCATAACTAGAGCTTCGTAACTCGGAATGACGCGGTTCCGGTGGCAAAATTTCGCTAACGAAAAGGGCTACAACTTTCATGAAGAACACAAATCCAAATTCTGAAATTAAGGACCAACACGGCCCGTGTTACCTAACACGGCCACCCGTGTCAGCAGTGCTGAGTGTGATTTTGAAAAATTAAGTTCAGGAGGCCAACACGGCCACCCGTGTTGCCTGACACGGCCAGTGTTGGCTAAAACACTGATTTTGCTGATTTTTGTGATTTTTTATTAAGTGTTGACCCAAGGGGCATTTTGGGTACTTCCAACCAACATAAGTGAGTCTGCACTATTTAGAAGAGTTTTAACGATGAATTAGAGGACTTTTTGGCGAGGAGAAGACACAGTTGAAGATTGGAGAAAACAAGGGTTTGGGAGAGAAGAATGTTTTCATGAACGGAAGCGATTGAATATCAACTTTCATCTCAATTCTTGTAATGTCTCTATTTTATATTTTGTTTTCTTTGAACAATATGAGTAACTAAACCTTAATGCTAGGGGGTGTCCCTGATTTGATTCTATAATGATTTTGAATTCTTGAGTTCATCAATAGATTTGTTTTCTTATTTAATTTAATTGTACAAGGTTTTTATGCTTTCTTTGTCTGACCAACAAGATTGATTTACGGTTAACAACCAGCTGGACAGCGGTTGTTAAGGTTTTTGTACGATTAAACTATAGTAGATATCACCTAAGACTAGGGATACCCTATAGTTACCGGTTAACTCTTGATAACATAAAGGCTTGATTTCATCATAATTCTCTAAGGACTTAGGAGTTACGATGAATGTTCAAAGGTTTTCCCACTAAGGACTTAGGGGAAAATAATCTAAAGGACGGTAATTAAAGGTTATGAACTTGTTGAAGAGATCTAAATCCAATGTTATTACAGGAACAATCACACACTATACCCCTAGCATAATACTCATATTTGTCAAAAAGCCAATTTACTTTTCTGTTTATTTTCATTATTGTTTAGTGACAATTTGCAAACAAAACCCCAACATTAGTTTTTGTTTAACTGAACTATAATTTGAACTCATTATTCCTGCGCAGTCCTTGAGATCGACATCCGGGGAATTTCCCTATTATTACTACAGAGGCAAAATAGTACACTTGCTATTTTACCGATCAATTATTATTTGAAAAATTAGTTTTTTATGAGCCCTTATGTTTCCATGGTGAGTATAAAAATTAGCATTACGGGCCTCTAACATGTCAAAACAATTTATTTCAAATTCCTAATATTATATATCACATTTCTATTGTAATCTCATCATACTTTCGTCAAAAAACATCTAATTTCACCGATTAAACACTACCTACAACATACATCAAAACAATCACTCTCACATTCGTTATAACAAAGCTCTAAAATTCAACAATGGTGGAAACTCAAATAGGGTTTAATTCTTCAAGCACTGACTCCATTTTCCTTTCAAAAGCTCTTTCTCTCATTTTGCCTCTTTTCTCAAATTACACGTATTGATAAAACTAGGCTAATTTTCTCTTACTTCAAATATATACATAGGGTTTTGATCGCGACTTTACGTGTCTATAAATCTGATGACTGCAAGTGCACAGTCGTGTCGTGTAGTTTTAAAAGATATCGAATCCACAGGGACTATGAATCGATCTACCGTTATCTAAGGTTACTATGTAAAGCTAAGGCTACTAATATTTTGATTGTTCCTAAGGGAAAGTGATTGTGAATATTAAGAAATATAATAATAGACGGATATCAGTATGTATTTCGTTTAACTTAAGGTGATCCGAAGATCCATTGGCTAATGCATAATTCGATTAAAAATCTTTATTAATTCAATTGATTAAAAATCTTCCTCTCAAACTTTCGCGCTGTTGATTTAGATTACTATCCTAACTCGTAATGTACGCTTTCGCCATCCCATTAGATTTTAGAAAAGCTCTTTAGAAACAATGTAATTAATAAAATGCTCGTTTTATGAAGTCGTTATCTATTTAAATCCCCTAACCTCAAACTTTCGCTCTGTTGACTCGGAACATGCTAATATCCCTAACGTACGCTTTCGCCATCCCGCTCGGGTGTAAAAACATTTTTTGGAAATAAATAAGTTCTAATTAGTTTTAATACGCTTTCGCCATCCTTAAAACTAATGTCCTATGTCTACTATCCAGTTAAAGATCTCAAACTTTCGCTCTATTGGTTTTAACCTTTGACCGTCTTAACCCCTCAAACTTTCGCTCTATCGGTTCTAAGACTTACTAATTAAATTAGACATACAAACCAAAAACAGGTGATATTTAATAAAATATAATTAAGCCAATTTATTTCGGATCCCACAGTTAACTTACTTTACATACCGATATCTTAGTTAATTAGCCAGACATATTAGTATGATTAAGCATGCATAAATTAATTTGGCTTATAATAAAAGGCATGTTAAATAGCATATAATATATCATGCAATAATAATATAAATAAAGGCGGTAAATAATAAACCTGAATAAAATAAATTGCAATTGAATCTTGAAGTATCGAACTTCCACCACAGGTTGGCTGGATCGTTCTTCGGAATTAAACGGACAGAAATTAAAAACAAGGAATTAAAATGATAAATCTAACGTAAGGCTAGATTTATAAAATGTTCACAACAATTTCCGGTGTAGAAATTGTTATGAGAAAATAAGACTGTTTAAATGAAAGCAGGAAGAAAAATAGCAATCGCGGAACAATTTCGGCAGCACTTCGTTAACAGGAAATCGGACAGTTTGAAGTGAAGTGGCTGCCTCTATTTATAGGCGAGCCTTTGCAGTTGGAATGCGTGAAAGTAGGAACTTCTCAGACTGGGGCTTGGAGACGCACGTCTCCACTTCTTTAGGGAGACTCAACACACGACTTGAGACGTGCGTCTCAAGTGGAGAAAATATAGGGAGAGCTGGAGACGGGCGTCTCCTATTGGTGACGTGGCAGAAGAACGTTGGAGACGTGCGTCTCCACTTGCTGGGATGATTTGGGCCACGCACAATTGATCCTTCGTGGGCTGGGTCATTGCTTTGCACATTTGGGTCTCCTTTTGCACCTCATTTTCACTTCAGCACCCATTTTTCATCTTTTAGGCACAAATAGTAGTCATTTTAGCTCCATTTCTTCTCCTTTTCACAAATAGTCTCAATAAGATGGTAAAACCTGAAACAAAGCAAATACTCGCATAATATCATAATAAAACAATATAAATAAACGGAAAATGCTATAAATATTTATGGATTTCAAGCTAAATATACGATATAAAATCGTGTTATCAGGTTTTCTACACAATTCTTTCCAATTACCTCATTAACCCTCAATTTTCTTAATTCACACTATTGCTCCAACTCCCTAACTCTTTGCTCCCCTGTATTTCTCTTAATTCTCCATTTTGGCCCAATTCTACCATTTTACTATTTTATTTAATTAATTCAAATAATATACTATTTATTATAATAATTAATTATTTCTAAGTTAATTATACTCACTTATAAGTTCTCCCCGCACTCCCACCTCAAGGAAACTTACCCTCCTAACCACACAACAAGTAAATAAATCATACAAAAGGCATTAATTAATTTAAACAAAATTATCTAACGAAAAACAGGGTGTTACAACTTTCGTCTCCTTTTCCATGAGGATGCTAAAGCAAAGCTCAAATATCATCGTCTAAACCAATGGTAAACTGGTTCTTCCCGTCGGAAGTACACTAGGAGATTTTTTATGACAAGAATTATACCCACCAATGTTCGATAATGGTCTGTTTGGTTCAAATGAGGGGGAGGGGAGGGGAGGGATTTTAAAAGAGGGAAGGGGAGGGGAGGGGAGGTGAGGGATTTTCTTTAATCAAATAAGTGTTTGGTTCAAAATAAGAGAGGGGAGGGGAGGGGAGGGGATTTAATTAAAAATATGTTTGGTTCAGGAGGAGAGGGGAGGGGTTCTATTCATAAATTATATTTTTACCCTTATGATCTTATATAAGTGATATAATATTTAAATATGAAAAATTCATAAATATTTTTTTGATAATAAATTTTTTAATTGAGGGATTAAAATGTTATAATTTATCATAACGATAATAATTTGAGTACACTTGATTCAAATTATAACTCTCCGACACAAATGAAACTATATGTTAATAACAATTTTTAAATAGTGATGAATCATCTAACAAAAATAATACATAAAATAAGTTATTGTTAAAACTAATAATTTAAATTTTTTAATAAAATAAATAAAAAAAGTGATTGATTTAAAATTTGATATAAAAAAAAATATAATAGGATAAATAACAAAATTAAAAGAAAAAAGAACATAAATAAACACTAAAATAATTATAAAAATAATGCAATGATTATGATTTGTATTAAGTAAAAAAAATTGAAGGTGAATAATAGTTATAATAAGTTGATAGAAATAATCAAGAAAAATCACATAGAGGAGAAGCATTAACAAAAAAGAAAATAAATAATTTTGAAATATTAAAATTAAACTGAGGATATTTTAGTAAATATAATGATTTTCTACGTATTAAAATTCAGATTCCCTCCCCTCCCCTCCAAATCCCCCCAATTCGGAGGAACGCAAAAAGTGAGGTTTGGAGGGATTTTGCTCCCCTCCCCTCCCCTCCCTTCCCCTCCTTAAATTTGAACCAAACATAATTAATTAAAAATTTCCCCTCCCCTCCCCTCCCCTCCCCTCCATTTACTTCGAACCAAACACACCCTAAGTGACTTCAAGCATAAGAGGTGGTTGGATTATGGTATTTAAAATTCGCGATTAAATTAAAGGTTTTTATATTAAAAGGCAAATTATGTTAGTATTTTTTAAAATCAGAATAAAGCGAACAACATAAAGTAAAAACGATAAAGTAAATATCAGAAAGTAAGAGATAAGGGTTTAAATAGATGACACCAAAAAGTTATCCAAGTTTGGCTGAACATTGTCATACTCTTGTTCCTAAGAGATCTTCTTGAGATATAAACTTGAGCTTTTACAAGTTATGCCCAGGAACCTTTGATGTAATCAGATTTAAAGATTTTACAATGGCTTATCCTCAACCAAAATGAAAGTTTTACCCAAGCTGAGATAACGAACCAATTAGAGATTTTCTAGTCTAATCTCAATAATCAAATAGCACTTTTCGAGGCTAAGTTATAGAACCAAACATGGATTTTAAGACTAGTTAATCTCAATAATCAAACTCAATTTCCCAAGAATATTTCATTATTGACAGTAGAAACAATGGCATGACACTAGTAAAAAAATCTTCCATATAATTAGTTTTTAGTCTCAAGGTACTAAGTCAACTTTGGTGAAAAGAAAATAATTTTAGAAAAAGACAGGGAGAGAATAGAGATAAAATCCAAAGAAATAGAGAAATTCGAAATTCTGGTGTGAAATAAAGAGGATAGACGCCTCATTTATATATGAGAAGAATTTGATAAATAAGGAAACTATTAGTATAAAGTGTGTACTAGTTAAAAAGTACATGTGTCCATGTCCCCCTCTACAAAGGCATGGAGACTCATGAAGGGTAGAAAAACAATTAGAAAGGGGGGGATTGAATAAGCGTATCTCAAAAACTTAGAAGATAAAAACAATCAACACAATGATTTTTATCCCGGTTCTTTGTTAACCAAACTACTCCAGTCCACCCCCTTAGAGTGATTTACCTCAACTGAGGATTTAATCCACTAATCCAACTGACTACAATGGTTCTCCACTTAGATAACCTCTAAGTCTTCTAGAGTATATAGATCATAACTTGATCACTCTAGGAATCCTTCTAGAGTCTACAGATCACAACTTGATCACTCTGGGTATTCTTTTACAATCAATGTAAAAATAAAGTTTACAAGAGTATAAATTTGCTTCTAATAAAGCTGTAATCACAACAGTGATATTTCTTTTAAGTTCTAAACTTAACACTCACTAAATATTACAAGAGTTTGTGAGGTTGAAGATGAAGTTCGTAAGCTTTTGAATTTGACAGCAATTCTGTATATTTGCACAAGTGTTCTTCTTTGCTTCTAATCAGAACTTCTATTTATAGGCGCTGAGAGGAAATGACCGTTGCGAGCATTTAATGCTTTGCGTGAATAGTACAACAATGCATTTAATGTTTCACACTTTTGTCAACTACCTCGAGCCTTGCTTTGGCTGCTTTTACTGACTTTGCCTTTTGTAGCTTCTAACGTTCCTTTTGTCAATCAGAGATTTGACGTTACAGCCTTTCATCTTGTACTTTCTTCTGGACTCACATTTTGTAGATAACAACATTTGAATATCACAGTCATCAGCTTTGGTGCAAAGCATCTTCTGTCTCCTGACTTTGAAGAGCTTTGAGCGTGATACCATTCAGAACTTCATAGCTTGTCCTTCTGACTTCCATTCTTCTAATGCTTTCCAGTTCATGTTCTGATTCTGCATGACCATCTTCTGATGTCTTGCCAGAGCATGTTCTGATGAAGCCATCCAGAACCTTTTGAGTCAGTTGCTTCTGAGCGCTGATTTGTGCATACTCTTTATATATTTCCTGAAATGGAAAATGCAAAGGATTAAAGTACCACATTGTCTTATACAAAATTCATACATAATGTTATCATCAAAACACAGAATATTGATCAGAACAATTCTTGTTCTAACAACTCAGAGGCCTTAGTAAGTTTATAACATGTTTTGGCGGTGAGGGTTTGCTCGCGGCAGTGAGAAGCCCTGTTCGGTGATGTTTTGAGGTGATATAGGAGACATGCTCACGTAAGGTGAGAGGCTCTGCCGATGACCAGTGATGCTTGGTAAAAAGCGTATAATCATTGACGGTCATGTGTTAAGGCGGTAGTTGAGTTATTTGAGTGTGATATCCAACACATAACTAGAGAAAGTGTTAGGAGTAAATTAATGATAAATTCATGTGTTAATAGAAGTAATTTAGTCTCCAAATCAATGCAAATTGTGATAAATCCATAGGTTTTTATTAAGAATTGAACTGAACAAGTTTAGTTCGTGCGTAAAGCAAATCGAATCACTTGTGGGTATTATTGATGCAGGTTTAGAGTTGAACTGGAGATTTAGGAAAACATGAAGAGGAAAGGAAGCTGGAAGTCTCAAAGGCAGAAGAAAAAGATGGAAATTACAAAGGGCGCGCCGCGGAAGTCCTGTGAGGCGCCGCGAAAATATCTCTGTTTAAGGGAGCGCCGCGGAAGTCCTGTGAGGCGCCGCGAAAATATCTCTGCTTTGAAGCGCGTCGCGCCAGTCCGATGCCGCGCCGTGGCCTCGGCGTTAAAAGCCCAAAACTTCTATTTAAAAGCCCTAGCTTCCAAGAGAAAAAGAACTTTGTGAAAAGCGAAATTAGGAGAGCAATCTGAAGGTGCAGCCACAATCATCAATAGAAGACCAATTCTCTATCAAGCGAAGACATTCCTTTGATGAAGATGAATTCTTCCATTAATCGTTGTGTGTTCTTCATATCCATGGAGAGCTAAATCCCTCTTGTTGAGTCTAAGGTAGTAGTTAACTTATGAATATACAATACCATTGATTAATTCCTGTGAACAATTATTTGAATTCATTATCAATAAGAAACCTTGTTTTTATTCTTAAATTATCGTTGAATCTTTGATCGAAAGAAAGGATTTAACTTTTGCCCTAGGTTACTATATTGATTCAATTGCAATTTGCAGAGATGGAATTGGAATTGGGTTTTCATAATTATCGTTCTTAATTACTATTATCGTTATTGATATTTGGAGAGATCGAATCTCATGCCGGTAAAAGTTATCTAATTTGATTTGCAGACATGAAATCTTGTTTGAGGATAAGTGAAGATAATGATTCAAAAGATTGTTCTATTGTGAATTAATTAATAATTGTAGGATTAGGTTGATGAACCCTAAAGGCTCGACATTTTTCTTTAATTGTTAACACAAAGTCCTTTACTTGCTTTTATTTTATTATTTGCTTTTGATAATAGAAGTATAAAACAAACCAAACTCAATTTTCCTAACTCAAAATAAACAACTATAGAACGGCAGTGATATTAACCAATCCCTGTGGATACGATATATTACCGAAAATATTTACCCAAAAATACTTTCAACAAATTGGCGCCGTTGCCGGGGATTGGTGTCAATATTGCTCGCATTGCAATAGTTTTTATTTTGAATTATTTTTATTTTTCTGGTTGTTTCACGTGTTTGTTAGTTTTTGCAGATTTAGTGTATGCGCGGCAAAGTTTCCGGCGATCAACTTCTTTTTGATCCCGAGATCGAGAGGACCGCTAGAAGAGGAACATACACTACTATTTTTAGTTATTTACTCAATTTTAGATTTTTTTTTTTTAGTTATTTACTTAATTTTAGATTTTTTTTTGTTTAGTTACTTAATTTTAGATTTTTAGTTTAGTTCCTTTATTTTAGATTTTTTTGTTTAGTCCTTAATTTTAGAATTTTTTATTAGTACTTAATTTTAGATTTTTTTTTTTTTGTTTAGCTACTTAATTTTAGATTTTTAGTTAGTTACTCTATTTTAGATTTTTTTTAGTTTAGCTCCTTTATTTTAGATTTTTAGTTAATTACATTATTTTAGATTTTGTTATTGCAATAGTCTTTTAATTTTGATTTTTGTATAATTTTTTTATCTTGTTATTTCACTTGTTTGCTAGTTTTGTAGATGTTTGTTTGTCAGAATGTTTGACCCAAATACAAATGACGCGATTCATGCTCAAAACGAGATCCTTTTTCAACAAATGGAGTATCTCTTTCAAAGTGTGTCACAGTTCACACCTCAAGTTAGTGAGTTTCATGATATCGGATGGGGCATACCGGAAGATGTGATGGAGTATCAGATGGCTAACCATGAATACCAACAACAAGGGCTTGCACACTATAATCAAGGTTATCAAAGAGGACCCACTGAGTTAGAGGAAACCATGAATCAATTCATGCAATTCTCTTTAACCATTCAACAAAACCGGGAAACGCAAGATATTCAACTTACCAAATTCTTCACCGAGCAAAACGTAAGTCAAGTCTCAACTTTTCAAAACCCTATGACTTGTGTAGAAACCTGCAATGCTACTTCTATAAGGAGTGTAAAAGTGATTGATGAGGAAGTTGAAAACAATGATGATGACAAGGAAGATGTTGTTGAAAAGGATAATATAGAGCATGTAAACATCAAGAAAAATATAGAAAGTGAGCATGAGCTCTCAATAAAGCTACCTTATCCAAGACCTCCAAAAAAAGGAGATGATGTGTTTGTCGAAGGAACAAAAAAGGAGGATATAATCAAAGAAGTCGTGAATGAGTTAGAAACTTCAAAAGTTGAAACTTTTTCAAAAGAGACTATGGTGGACTTAGAGTTAAAGAAGAGTAGTAATGCAAAGGAGCATAAACTCTCATTGGAATTACTTCCTCTACAAGTTCCTAATAAAGAAGGGAAGGAGATTCATTGCTTTCGACCAATGGAAATGTTTATCCGTTTGCAAATCACCATCCCATTTTTAGAAGGTTTAGATTTAAAGCCAAAATGTGTCAAATTCATCAAGGATAGGTTCTCACAGAAGAAGAAATTAACAGATAAGGAGGTTATCTATCTTGAGGAGAGGACAAAACGAATGAAGGAAGAGAGATCGCGAGTTGAAGTGGTACGAATTAAGGATGAAGAAACCAAACAAGCAAACATGAAATACTTTTGGGGCTTCACATTGGTAAGAAAGGTGCCAAGAAAACGAGACAATGGTTGATGATTCAACCATGAACCGTCGAGCCATGCGACGTTAAACGAAGCGCTTCGTGGGAGGCAAACCACGCTTCTAATGTTTTATTTTGTTTTGTTTATTTTTATTTCAGGAAATAATAAGGGAACCTTTCTGGTGAAAGCTAGGAAGAGGCAATTGATATTGCAATACCCTCTGTGAGTCAACCCTCTCGGGCTTGTTACGAAACATTGAGGTCAATGTTTAGTTCAAGTTGGGGGGTGGATTTACTCTTTTGCATTTTTCAATTTTTTGTTTATTATTTGTTTGTTTTATCCCCAGTTTAGAATAAGTAGTTTCTACAGCAAAATGAAAATCTCAAGTAAAGCACCAACAACGGAGCAACATGCGTGAAAGTGGTAGTGAGTGAAATTTTTTTTGAAAAAAATTAAATTTTCACTTTCTTTTTTAATAAGTGACAAGGCAGGTATGAATTTTCGAACTCAAGCTCCTAATGTGTGCATGAAATTTAGGTTGTTAGTAAGTTCTTAACAGAAGTTCTTTATGGTACATTGTTTATTGGATCAGCTTAGCCTTAACCATTGTGAGGAAAGCTTTCCATTGTTTACTATATGCAGGCGACCGTCAATTATTTTGACGTGTTTGTATCATGCTAAACCGGTTGTTGCATCGTTTGTGGAAATCTGTGAAAGTGATTAAGGCACTTGTTTGAATCTGAGAGTTCTTTTAGCCTATTCTAACGTAAAACTTATTTTCTTCTGTGAGAGTGTGATCTTTTTGCTAACCATTCTTTGAGCCTGAGGTCAAGATAAGCATCATAATATGCACCAAGGAAAATACCTGGTGAGTATTGATCTCAATAAAAGTTTTGTTCTGGATCATCAACCATAAAATTTGGTGATGTGTTTTCTCTTTAACCCTTTTTAGAAAGTAGGGGAGCATTCATATAATCTGAATACAGGTTGATCTCCAAGTTGGGGAGAGTCATATTCAAAAGAAGAGTAAGTACTTATGGTAAGCGGTGAAAGAAAAAAGTTGTAGCTTGAAAAAAAAAAGAGAAGTAACAACGTTTGAATCTAAACAGTTGTTGAAAAAAAAGGAAAAAGCAAAGAAAAAGAAACACTGAGCTACGAATGAAAAGAGATGAATGGGTGAGAATTAAAGTATAGAGAAGAAGGAATGAGTTATGATTTGGATGCTTCCCTAGATTAGGAACAACCCTTGATTATCTTCTTTTCTTTGAATCTAAACCGCATTACAACCCTAGAAAGACCTTCTGATTCTCAGATTCCACAAAACTTGATGCCAACAATTTGGTGAACGTATGATATGGATCTTTGTTGACTTAATTGATTGGATGAGTGTTTAACCCCTCTTTTAGTCATCATACTTTTTGATGAGAGTGATTAGTGCTGATTCAACTCCAATTGTGTAGTGTTTTGAACTTCTGGAGGTAATTTGCTTTCAAAGTTTGTTTCATGTGTATATTCTGAGTTTGCAGGTAGAAGAGGAGTATTTGACTTAGTTACTGTATTGAACCACTTGAGAAAAACTTTTTAAAAAACCTGTTGCATGATTGTCGGTAGACTTTGCTGGAGGTAAGTAATTTTGTTTAGGGACAAACAAAACTCTAAGTTGGGGAGAGTTTGTTAGGAGTAAATTAATGGTAAATTCATGTGTTAATAGAAGTAATTTAGTCTCCAAATCAATGCAAATTGTGATAAATCCATAGGTTTTTATTAAGAATTGAACTGAACAAGTTTAGTTCGTGCGTAAAGCAAATCGAATCACTTGTGGGTATTATTGATGCAGGTTTAGAGTTGAACTGGAGATTTAGGAAAACATGAAGAGGAAAGGAAGCTGGAAGTCTCAAAGGCAGAAGAAAAAGATGGAAATTACAAAGGGCGCGCCGCGGAAGTCCTGTGAGGCGCCGCGAAAATATCTCTGTTTAAGGGCGCGCCGCGGAAGTCCTGTGAGGCGCCGCGAAAATATCTCTGCTTTGAAGCGCGCCGCGCCAGTCCGATGCCGCGCCGCGGCCTCGGCGTTAAAAGCCCAAAACTTCTATTTAAAAGCCCTAGCTTCCAAGAGAAAAAGAACTTTGTGAAAAGCGAAATTAGGAGAGCAATCTGAAGGTGCAGCCACAATCATCAATAGAAGACCAATTCTCTATCAAGCGAAGACATTCCTTTGATGAAGATGAATTCTTCCATTAATCGTTGTGTGTTCTTCATATCCATGGAGAGCTAAATCCCTCTTGTTGAGTCTAAGGTAGTAGTTAACCTATGAATATACAATACCATTGATTAATTCCTGTGAACAATTATTTGAATTCATTATCAATAAGAAACCTTGTTTTTATTCTTAAATTATCGTTGAATCTTTGATCGAAAGAAAGGATTTAACTTTTGCCCTAGGTTACTATATTGATTCAATTGCAATTTGCAGAGATGGAATTGGAATTGGGTTTTCATAATTATCGTTCTTAATTACTATTATCGTTATTGATATTTGGAGAGATCGAATCTCATGCCGGTAAAAGTTATCTAATTTGATTTGCAGACATGAAATCTTGTTTGAGGATAAGTGAAGATAATGATTCAAAAGATTGTTCTATTGTGAATTAATTAATAATTGTATAGGATTAGGTTGATGAACCCTAAAGGCTCAACATTTTTCTTTAATTGTTAACACAAAGTCCTTTACTTGCTTTTATTTTATTATTTGCTTTTGATAATAGAAGTATAAAACAAACCAAACTCAATTTTCCTAACTCAAAATAAACAACTATAGAACGGCAGTGATATTAACCAATCCCATTGGATACGATATATTACCGAAAATATTTACCCAAAAATACTTTCAACAGAAAGTATCAAGTCACATATGCTAGCTGGTATTTTTATAGAGTTTAGTTCGCAAGTAGACGAGGGGTCTACTCGCCCTTGGATACTATGTATGAGTGATGCCTTGAACCTTAAAGGAAGTGGAATTATAACAGTACTAAGAGGACAAGATGATCTATTGATCGAGCAATGATTTAAGTTTAAATGTAAGGACAACAACAATAAAAGTTGAGTATGAAGCCTTCATTACTAAGATGGTCTTACCCTTGAGATGGACGATCCAAGTCTGAAAGCCAAACACGACTAAAAATTGGTGGCAACTCAATCTTACATGGAATATCAGAAGAAATAGCTCCAATTTATCAAATATTTGAAAAAGATATGTGATTTACCTGAATATTTTAAGGCTTTTGATATAACACATGTGCATATAGAATAAAACTCCAGGGCCAGCATCTTATCCAAGCTCGTCAGCAAAAAAAGATTGACATGATTGTACTATAATCCAAGAGACTCTTGCTTTCCCCTAGTATCGAGACAGAAGAAACCAACAATCTTGAATTTTCCTAGACTAGGGATGTGAATGGACACATATGGGGATGAATAACATGATATTCCTGTTCGTCCAGTTGGATAAATATGATATCCATTTCCGTCCCATATTCGTGCAGGTATCCGCTAATCGAATAATCTACGGGTTTTAAGGTATTTGTGAATATTTACAAATATTCGTGGATGATATTGTTTTCTAGTTTAAAAAAAAGAAATTTTCAACTTCTTTTAAAGAAATGAGAAGTTATTATTACATAACATCCATACAAATCTCTCTTATTTTAACAAAATAATTATCACAATAATTTACTTCAGTTTAACCAAAATATAATACCTATACATTTCATTACTTATTTTTTCTGCGGATATCTATTAAGCTACTTGCCCCATACCCGTGATAGATCTTATTCGCAAATATCCACGGGTGCGATTTTTTGCCATCCCTAGCCTAGACCACCAGCTAAATGACGACCAAAATACATTATATACAGTCAGACAAACTCCCACCAAATGAGATGAAAGCGAAAAATATTCAAAATGATGTAGCGAAGTATATTATGATGTATGGTAATCATTACAAGATGGGAAAAGCCTCCACCATGCTGGGGTGTCTAGGGGAAAACAAAACCGCATTAGTCCTCATGGAGATTCACCAAGGAACGTGAGATACTCAAATTGGCGGGCGAGCATTGGCTCACAAATTTCTCATGGCGAGTTATTATTGGCTCACTTTGATGAAGGATAATGCAAAATTTGCCAAAAAGTTATAATTTCGAGAAGCATAAGAACCTATATCACGTGACAACTAAGATCCTTCATTGTGTCATGTCAATGTTGCCATTTTATCAACGATGCATCGACATCTTAGGACCTTTTTCGCTAGCGTCCGACAACTTAAGTTCTTAATTATTGGAGTAGACTATTTCACGAAATGGATAGAGGCCTAAATCGTTTCATAAATCACAACATAAAGGATTCGCCGCTTCTATTGGAAGCGGATCATGTGCAAGTCTGGTTTACCATAAGTCGTCATCTCAAGTAATGGTACAATTTTTTTCTGAATATGTTGTCGTTGATTTCTATCACGACCTTGGAGTATAAACAAAGCTTACGAACAAAGTATTATTAGGCGGTATAAAGAAAAAGTTATATGAAGCTAAGGGGCTCTGGGATGAACAACTCCACGGAGTTCTATGGTCTTGTCACACCACCTCTATTGAACTACCAAAGAAACTCCATTCACTATGGTATGCGACACTAACACCATGTTACATGTCAAAATTGACACGCCGACATGGAGACGTGCTCAATTCAATGAAGAATAAAATGAGGCAGGGTTAGATAAGCAGTTATCTAATTGACGAAACTTGCATGAATATGCAACTAACCTAACTGAGGCGAGGCCTAGATATGCAACTGACATGACTATTGATACTCGCCCATATTAGATAATTTACCGTCAAATAAAGAGCAGTCGGGATATATAATTCCAAAGTGATCCCAATATAAATGTAGGAGGGAAACCTCATGTTCAAACAAGTTATTGTGCAAGCTCACAAAGGGAAACTGCATTTTAATTGGTGAAATCCATATTGCATATATTAGAAATTATCTCATGGTGTTTACAAGCTCGATGAGCTTAATGGAAGGCTCGTCCCTAAAGCATGAAACTTAGTTAACTTGAGATACGACTACAATTATCTATTTCACGTTTTCTGTTTTAGTATGGAGAAATGCATTTATTCCACCAATGTATGAACCCTATTTAAATTGTATATTATTATATTCTTGTGAAGTATCGCGAGTCAATATCAATGTTGGCCTGCTCACTTTCATGTATAGCCCTCTCACGTCGAACGAACGCGTGCTGGGTTTCACGACTGAGAATTATTTTGTCGATTGTTTCCAGCCATGTTTCTTAAAAAAAAAAATAGAAAATGACACCAATTTGCATCTAAAACAAAATCAGAAAACAACATTAATTTGCATCCAAGACACTTTTTGAATATGCATCTTCAAAAACCAGTCAGGACATATTTCACAAATGCATATACGAATAAGCTTGTGTTTCTCAACAATGGCAGAAACGCATACCAATATTGCCCTAACCTACCAAAATGCAACCAAAAGAGAATGCATGCCTCTAACGGCTACCTATTTTGAATGTGGCTACTACCTCATGCATTTAAAACAACCTATTTTACCTAATATATTAATCAGAATTCAAAAAAAATGAAATGAGAAATTTACTCAAAAAAGAGTTGTGGATGAAAAATGTTGAATGTAGTTAATGGATTGTGTTGGGATTGAAAAACTTGAAGTAGAGGTAGTAATTATCATTGAAAAATGAACTGGAAGAAAGTTGCCCACGAGCTCCAATGGGTGTTTGTAAAACTTTCAAAAAATGAAGAAGGAGAAGATGGTTTGTCTGCGCGTATTATATATAAATTAAATGCATTCAGAGAAAATGCATCTCCAAATTAAAATTTGACAAAATGAGAGACACTCATCCTTTTACATTTATTTTGTAGAAAAATGGTGCGTTAAAAAATACTTCTCTAAAAATTGGAAACATTTTTAACTTTTCACTAGGAATTTGAGAGAACTAGGAAAATAATTTCCCAATCATTTTATGTGTTTAACAAACTAAGTGCACTGAAATAATTGAAAGGGTAGGGTGCAAAATCTCAAATAATTCCACTGAACTGATGGATTACAATGGTTAGCCCATTGGATTGAACTTGAACTCCGGTTACATCGATATGGATAAATCCATATCCGTGAAACACACAAATAAAAAGGGTATTTTAGTCTAATTACAACAATCGCAGAATTAGGTCATCCTTTTGGCCTATAAATTGCCTCTATAGCTCTGATTCGTATACATCATCCTTCCTCATATTTAACCGAATTCGGCGATTTAGGTTTTTCAATATTAATTCATCTATGCTTAGATTTAATTTCGAATAATAGATCTAACGAATGAGTTCCTCGATTGTTCAAACAGAATGATGAAGAGATTCATAAAGTTTCTCTTGCATCGTTATAACATCGAGGTATAACAATCGCCGAGTCATCGTTTCGTCCGTCATTCTTCAATTGGCGAGTCGATTGTTTCTCGTCTACACTTTCCGTTTTTCTTTGATTTGTGTATTTAATTTTCGTTTTTGAATGTTTCTGTAATTTCTTTGGAAAAGTGCGTGTGATGTTAAAATCACAATTTCTTCACTTTGAACCGAATGGATATGTTACGTATCCTTGGGGACACCGTTCAATTCACTGATGCACTGATCTGTTTTGAATTTTACTGTTTATTATTCTATGAATTGATTTGAATTAGATCTGTTTTTGACGGGGGATTTTAATCCAAATCCCTAACTGTTTTGGGGGCAAACTGATAATGTGTTTGTATGACTCCAAGTAAACGTCGTAGAACTATGTTTACTGATGTTGACGGCTTTCTCTTTTTGGAGAGAATTCCTCCGGTGGTACTTGTCTCATATTCCATTGCCTTGTTGAGCAGCGTTGTTGCCTTTACATCTTGGGACTGGCCATGAGACACACATTCTTATAATTTCTTTCTTTTTTATTTATATATAAATTTTGCTTAACCTCTATATGTTTATATAGAAAACAGAGATGTTGCCGATGAGGATATCATACACCAAATACCATCTTTCGGGACTGAATGGCTATTTGCCTTGTTGATACAATTCTGCAATTCTGAGGCTCAATCTCTGTATCTTGTTATTTTCTTTTAGGAAACAAAACTTTTATTACCCATTCAACTAATGCGATGTTTGTCTTTGGTTTTACTTACTTTCTTAGTATTTTAACATTTGATTAAACTGGAATACATTTAATTTGTTACTCTTTTTTAATTTGTACTCAATATTGTTAGGTTTTGATTAAAATTTTAAATTGTAATGTTATTGCTGTACTTGTACTCAATATTGATAGGTTTTGATTAAAATTTTAAATTGTAATGTTAAAAGTAATTAACAACTAATTAAAATATGATACTTGCTAATGAGTGTCTTTCTGACATTTTGTAAGCATACTGATAAAGAAAATATATTTTATAAAAGTCATGATTTTAATGCATTGAATGAACATATTTTAAAAGTTTTTAGTACTTTGATCACTTAAAAATTGGCAAAGGACACGTGTTAGCAATTTCTTTAAAATATTGTTAAAAAATTAGAGTTTAAAGGTAGTGCACTGACAGTGTAAACAAACTTTACACATACATCCAATCAAAATCTTCACACTTGCCATGTCATATTAATTTTTTAAAATTAAAATTGTGTTTTAATTGAATGCATGATTGTGATTGGTTGACAGTGTAAAAATATTTTACACTGTCAGTGCATAACTTTTTTTTCAAAAAATTATAAGTTTTTTTTGTTATTATTTTTATAAGTTTTGAAATATTAATGGTTAAATTATTTAATAAATCAAATAGTTAAAACATTTCGTTAAAATATTTAATAAATTTAAAGTTGAACTAAATTATTTATTAAATAATAAATAAGTTAAATATTAACAAAGTCCATTTAATATTGTAAATAATTAATAAATTAAATTTTAATACAACCATTTCCCTATATATAACAAAATAGTTAATAACGTAGGTGTTTTTTAGGTAGAAAACAATTACTTTCCATTATCTAAAGAATTGTAAACCCAATTCTAAACAAATATTGTATTTCCCATTCAACTAATCTGTTTCTTGCTCTTTGCCTTTTGCCTTTTTCAAACTTAGTATACCGAATGGAACATACATGAACACTATCAAAACAATAACAATCAAATAGATAATTGATTCAAACAACAATCACTAAATCACATTTAGAATATGTATGTAATGTGATAAACTACTATCATTGTCCACACACTGACCATCCTTTTTGTACGAGATTGTTTTTTTTTTGAATTTGAAACTCATCATTAATCCCCTCTTCAAAATGACCCCTTTTTGAATTGAAAACCCATTTCAACACAAATTAACACCATAAAATAATTTACAACATTGTTATATATCACACATTTATACATTTTCACCACAACATATAATCATTAAGTTTTTTATAAAGTTCATTAATCTCTAAAATAACGTTATAACAATTAATTTCCTTTTAATTGTCATAAATCATTCATACACCATTAATCGCATAAGAAATTACCATGGAATAGTAGTATGCGTTATCTTTTCAACACTGTAAAATGTGTCTCAAAGATAGCACAAAATTCAAGTTACGTCATTTCTTAATGCTGAATATCATCAATCTCATAAGAAATCACCATACACGTACGCAGCTTTCCTAGGCTTTCAATTGTGCCTCATTCAGAGCTATTATCGATGTTTTGTAAAACTTAAATTACAAAACTTAAATTATGTCATTTCCTATTAACGATGTTCTGTAAAGCTCTCCAGGCGAGGTTTCGAATCTAAAACTCCTTTGTTCTCTACACACCCCGCCAGACAAGCCTTTGGTCTGGCCGAGCGATAACGCTCAAACTTGTGCAACTCAGAATGCGGTCTTTCATACCATAGGTCAGTCAGAGTTCCGATTTTGACAATGCCCCAATTAATCTAAAAACACATAAATACATATTATAAGCTAATTAAACAACATATATATTCATTAATTACCATTACAAATAATCACTTTTCATATGTTTCAAGATTAAGTTCAAGATTTTAAAACACAACTATAGCAACTCAAACACTCAAAACTCATTAACACAGCATGTATACAAATCAGCATATAATAGAGCACGAAATTGTACATCAAACATGGTAATTAACATGAATTTCACATATTCATAATCAAAAATTCATATCTTACATCATGGAGAATTCATATATCAAAAATTCATAATATACATCACGGAGAATTCAAGTATGGTCAGGATCCCTCCAAACTAGGGGTGTTCGTGATTTAAGAACTGCATTGAACTGAATCAAATTAATAGTTCAGTTCAGTTTTTAAAAACCACTTTAATAAAAAATCAATTAACTGTTAAAACAATTTCAATTCAGTTTCAAACTAGTTTTGAACCAGTTTATATTTATGAACTGGTTTACAATTAATCTTTAGTTATAAACCGGTTTAAACCAGTTTTAATAAAAAATTAAATTTATTTTGTAAATTATTTTAAAATTGTTTTTTGTAAATTTATTTTGTAAATTATTTCAAAATGTTTTTTGTAAATTTATTTTGTAAATTATTTCAAAATTGTTTTTTGTAAATTTATTTTGTAAATTATTTCAAAATTGTTTTTTGTTTTTTATAGTTTTGTATCTTTTTACTGTACAAATAATTTTGCTTATATGGTAACTAAATCCATTGAGTGGAATAATAAAATTAGAAATGATGCTCTTCATTAGTATATAAATTATATGTAAAAGTAATTACTACTGTCATTAATATTTTATTTAGTTTGTTAATTATAAAATGCAAATTTAACTTCAAGTTTTTTTCATATTGGTTTCAATTCGTTAAGTTTTTTTTTTACATATTGGTTACGAAATTTTTTTTCTTTAACTATAGGTTCCAAATACTTTCTTCTTTCTTTCTAACTTCTTGTGGGTGTCTGATACTAGATATTTTATATGGTTACTCTAATATAAACAAACATTTTTCGTTTAGTTATAAATATTATCGTTAATTCAACTAATAAATGATTATAATTTTATAAATTTTAAATGTAATATGAATTGAATTAATAATATATAACTTTTTATACTGATTGTGAATAGTAGTTATTATGTATATTTTGTGTTTTTTAATTCACATATATTGTATTTTTTTCATGTTGGTGTACAAGTAATTAAAAGCTATTTTTTTTTATTTTCTAAAAAAGATAATTAAAAAAAAGTTTCTTTATTTTTGGAAGAAAAAAATATTTATATCTTTTCTTTTTTTTTCTTCCGAATAAAAAAAACTGGAAAAAATCTATAATTTTTTGTTTTTTTTTAATTTAAAAAAAATATTTTTAAACATTATTTTTTTAAAAAAATTAATCAAAATTTTTTTAATTAAAAAATATTTATGATGTTTTTAAAAACAATTAGTTAAACAGTTTAAACTGGTTTTTAACTTAAATTTGGTTAACTGGATTGTTTATAATATGTGGTTCAGTTCATAAACCATTTAAATGGTTCAAATTTTTTGTGGTTCAATGCAATTCAGTTTGAGAATATGGTTCAATTAACCAAATTTTTGCAGACCCCTACTCCAAATCCTTCATTTAATATACACTCATAGTAAAGCAATCTACCCCTTACCTGAATTTCCAATAATTCTTCACTCTCTAACTATGATGGTTTCCTCTTTCCAAGCCCTTGTTCTCCTAATGTTTTTCCCATCTACTTAATATAAATCCAAGGTTGTCATCATGGCAACCCTAGCCACATGTCACCTTGGTAGTAACTCTAAATACAAACCCTAATTGCATTTTTACTAATTTGTCCCTATATTAAAAATAAATAAATAATAATAATAACAATAATAATAAATAAAATAATAATAATAATAATAATAATTAAAATAACAATAATGTTAATAATATAAATAATAAAAAAATTATATTAATAAAATTGAGCCATGATAATAAAAAAAATAATAGTAAGGATTAAATTATAGAAAATCATTTTAACAATCAAATTAATTTATAAAAGAGAAGAAATAAAAAAACATAAATAAGATACTATAATAATATATTATTTATTATATTGACATAATATTATAAAAAATAATGATAGCAATTAAAATAATAATAATAATAATAATGAGCCATGTGTATAAAAAATTATAATTGATAATAGAAAAAAAAACAAAAAGAAAAAACATAAATAAGATTTTATAATAAATAATATATTATTTATAAAATTGACACAACATTAATAATTAAAATAATAATAATTATTATTATAAATAATAATAATAATAATAATAATAATAATAATCTACTTAATATAAATCCAAGGTTGTCATGATGGCAACCCTAGCCACATGTCACCTTGGTAGTAACTCTAAATACAAACCCTAATTGCATTTTTACTAATTTGTCCCTATATTAAAAATAAATAAATAATAATAATAACAAT